>NC_079512.1:38529857-38668698 GCF_000801105.2 Raphanus sativus
TTTAGAGAACAGGTCCGATCAGTTCACTTACCACCCTAATATCTACTTTCGCTGATTAGGGATACTAAGCTCATTCAATTACATGTCAAGTTATCATCCTAAGCGGTTAACTAGGTGATGAACTAGTGATCTAACATCAAGTGATCAGTTTAATGAAAGCAGTAAGAACAGTATGAATGAAGAACAGTTATGGATCGCTTATCTATGTTTAGCTCATGTCTCAACACCCTAAAAACCCTAGGCGAGCAAGGTCACTACTCGATCATGATGCACATAGACAAAGACATAAATCCTGAATAAAATTGCATAAGAACAGAGTATGAAACAATAGGGTTCAGATGATCTTCTCTATGAGAGGATTGGTTCTTCTCCCTTACAAGTTGCAGATCGCAAATACTCAGTGTTCTCTTGTAAAAACTAGCGTCAAAAAAATAGAAAATAGATAGGTGGCGTTTTATATGGAGGCGCCAATCAGAAGGAAAGAGATTAGGGCAACAGGGCTTCAATTCCCGAAATAGAAGTTTCCATATTTGTCTGGAACAATCACCGGATCACTCCGTCTGCTTGTTCCGCTTGAGAGAGATCAGTCTCGGGACTGTTCTCTTGAGTGTTCTCCGCAGGAATGCTCCAAAAGGACTTCTTGTCATCAGGCACCTTCTCTTCTTTCTTCTGCTAACTCCAGACCTGTAAAAGGTCAAAAAGGACTAGACTGACACGGATTAGCGACTTGAAACAAATGAAAACGTATGTACAATGATGTGAAAAACACCATATATCACAACCTTTTTTTATCAGGTAGCCAAACAATTGAGTCATCGACAGGAGCTAAATTGGTGATGATTTTCAGAATAAGGCCCCTCATGGTGAGGTACGTACTTTCGTATCTTCTCGATGTTTCAAGCATTTTAGGACATAGCAGCTCACTGACCCGCATGGATGCAGCTTCAGCAGTCGGAGGAAAGGTACAGAGCATGAAAGTCATGGATTTCCCCAAATCTTAATACTTTGTCCATTGCCAACTACCCAAGAGAGGTCTTTCCGGAGGATCTCTCTGTCCGCTGAGATGCTTCTCCAGCCATGAGAGGTCGAGGTAGGGACAGTACAGTCCAGAAAGATAGAGTAGCGTGCGTATTTCCCCAATAGAAGTTTCCCAGTCGTCCTCTTCCCTCCTGTTTTAGCTTCTCGATTAAACCTGATCAAACTGTAACTAAACACAACGTATGTGTAACATCCCTATCCCCCGGGGTCCGACCGGGGTTAAGGAAATGGAGTTATAGGCACGCGTATACCCTTATAGGCAACCCGCCATGTCAGTTACTGGTCTCAAGAGTCGTTGGTCGCATTGCTTTCTTTGAAATTCCGATCCACCCGTATCCATACACTTCTACTTACAGTCCTGTGAAAAGTGAAATGGAAAGGGAGGGTCTGAGTATTGGGTTACTCAGTGAAGTGACTCTAGACCAGCCTGCCCGCAAGACACTTTATATTACTCTATGTGGGAATCAGGACTGACTAGCCACTACAATCAAACAATGCATCACAAATCATTTCATAAAGACATCATTCTAGCAATCTAGCGATCAATCAATACAATGAACTCAGTCACTGCTAAATAGCACACAAAAACAGATTAGACCGACTCGACAAACACAACTGACTCAACTTCAAGAAAAGGACCTATGACTGTTTACGGATGTCCCTACGCGTTCCGGTCTATCCTGGACGGCGCCTCTTTCGAGCATCCGTACCCGCCCAGCTTCTTAGAGGCTACCCGGATTGCAGCACGTTGGCCCACTGGCTCTGTCTGCCTCCGGCTATTCATAGCCTTTCACAGCCACTTCTCGGCTTGACTCGATCCTATGGCGCCACTACACTTGCTTATTTATATCCCGCCCTCGCGCGGTTCCTTTCACATCTCAACTCATCACACCCTAGACCCTAGACGCCCACCCGTTCTCGGTGGTCCAAGCAGGACTACAAACAAGATTCAATGACACTTCCACTTCCACATTCTCATTCTCATTCACATTCACTTACTCATACTCATACTCATACTACCACTTTCACATACTCATCAGCTTTCACTTAGACTCTTACTCATACTTAGGGCTGGGCAAAAAATCCGAACCCGAAAAATCAAACCGAACCCGATCCGAAAAAGTAGCAACGAACCCGAACCGAAATTGATTAAATATCCGAACGGGTTCAAAATTTCGGTATTTAAAAACCCGAAACCGAACCCAATCTGAACCGAAGTATTTTGGGTACCCGAATGTATCCGAAATAAATTTATATACTTAAATATATACATTATTTTTATATATAATGTATATTAAAAATATTAAAAATATACAAGATACCTTTAAGTTTTCCAAAATACTCGAAAATATATGCAAATAGTCAAAAGTAAATGTTTAAAATAGCTAAAGTATACTGAAAACACCAAAAATAGTTAAATATCTATTGATTCTTTATCCAAATATTCAAAGAAAACCAATTTATATGTTAAATTAAGGTATTTTGACATATATGTTATGATAATTTATATGTAATATATTATATTTCTTATAGATTTTGAAAATTTAAAGTATATAATGAATTTTGAAAATTTAAAAACATTTTAAATGGGTTATCCGAACCCGAACCGAACCCGCAAAGATCCGAACCGAACCCGAACCAAAATTTAGAAATATCCGAATGGGGCTGAAATCTTTTATCCCGAAACCCGAATGGACTGAACCGAAACCCGAATGGGTACCCGAACGCCCAGCCCTACTCATACTCAAGACGCCACCCGTTATCGGTGTCCCACACAAGTTACTTAGCACAAGAGTAATATGAACAACCATTAAACAATATGCTAAGAGAAATCTCTATCATCACATGGGACCAAACAAACACACAAGCGATCATCTTATATTAGCCACATCAACACAAGGCAGTCCATTAATGTCCCTTTTAAACAGTATGAAGTTCTTATGCAACATGGTTCATGCATCTAACAACCTAGATCCATCATAAACTACCAACCTAACTCACACAGCAAGGACTAATCAGATATAGATCCAACAAGATTAATATAAAGGACTTGAGAGAAACTGGGTTCGGATCACCTCACCTTAACTTAGATCTGAACACAAAAAGCGAGAGAAGATGAGATCTGAACCACCCCACTGATCAGCTACACAACCACCACCACCACCACCACCACCACCGGCGCCGGCGAGGAGAGAGAAGCGAACGGCGAGGAGAGAGAAAGGGAGGCGGCGCGCGGAGGAGAGAGAGAAGAAGGAGAGAGACGCGCGGGAGAGAGGAGAGAAGAGATGAGACGGCGGTGCAGGAGAGAAGGCTTGATGGCTAGGGCTTCCAGTCTCCGGAAAATTTCTATAGAGTTCCGCTTCAAGTTTATGATGAGAGAAAAGAAGGAGACTGCAACTCTTTTTATAAGAAAGGGAGGGGGAGACCTAAGTTTTTAGGCAATCGGGCCATAGAAAAGCCCATACTCTCTTTTTAAAAAATCCAGCCCGGATAGAGATGTTACAGTATGGTTCTGTTCTGGATTTGAGAACCAATCAGTTACCCAAATACCTGAATAGTGAATTCCAACAGGTGAGGCAACTTTGCCATTTGCACCGATCACTGACAAAAAAAAATTTGACATTATATTTATCTTAATAAAATATTGGAATATGTTGGATTATGAAATTTAATATAAAATTAATATTAATAATTTATATTTTACAATCAGTTCCCAATTTCGTCTTTTTACTAAAAAAACAAGCAAAGCCCATATATATACACGTAAATGGAAAGCCTATAAATAGAGGCCGGATAAACGTCGGCCCACTTACAGGCCTAATTATAAAGGACAAATTTCCTTGCAAATAGTAAGCTTTATTTAGACAGTCGAATTAACTTTGAATCTAATGAAAAAAGATTCATATGATACTTACCTAGAAACTTCTTGTGAGGGATGATATTCATACTCATCTTATTCGAAAATATTTTGAGAAAGATTAACAAATCTACCCATTTTTTGTTATTCATACTATTTTACTCATAAACTGTTTTTCAGTTTTTCTAGACCCAGTTGGAGTTAAGAGTTGAAGACAAGAGGTTTTTGATACCGGTTAAAAGTCGGAAAATTATAAAGACCAATACAAACTTTCCTCCTACGATTCCACATGGTCTCGTTGGAACCCATATATGGCTCTGTTAGTAATCTCTTGATTTGTGTTTCTTTATATGGTTCTTGTACTTTCTACTTTGGCCACATTCCTTAAATAAATACTGTTTCTTATTTGATTTAACTAATATCCCATCAATCATCCACTAAAATCATTTAGACTTCGTAAACAAATAATTGTAATTACCACCACAACAAAATTTCCTCCTATCTTTAAGAAGTTGTCAGGGAGGGTTGAGTAAAAGATCGACACACAAGTTTTGCTCCCTATAATGAGGGCATCTGAGTCACATGCTTCCACATGCCACCAAAGAGTTTGGAACTTCCCATACAAATATACATTAACAGATGTGGCATGTCGCATGCTTACTGATGAACATAATATTCAGAGAACACGTGTTGCAAAGTCATTCATAAAAACACCTTAAGATGATCCACAAAAAGGGAATCTTGGTCATGTGAACTGTCCCTGGGCATTTTTATTTGACAAATATAAATATATTTCTTTTATAGTATGGAGACATCAACTGAGGTATTATAAATTTATTATAGATAGTACGTTGTCAAAAAAGAAGAAGATAGTATGCAAGTCTTGCTGGTCTTAATTTGTTAATTGAAGGGCTTTATACATATAATTTTTATATCTTTAATTAGTTGGTTTTTACATATAACTCCAGTCTAATATTCACACATTTTTTTCAAGTCTAATATTCACACATCCTTTTCAGGAATCAGGGTGTGTTTTTGTTACTTTAAGTCTTAAGCATTTGTGTGAAATTTTAAAATGTTATTAGTAAGAAGTTGAGACTTAACAGAACACACGCGCAAATAATAACCCAAGTTAATGTTTTTTTCCTCGCGTTTGTGTTTAAATAGCTATGGTAAAATGCTATGTTCATATTTCCAAACTACAATATATTTTTCAAAACTAATTTTCAAATTGATCAGTAAATCTTAATGTGTTTCATCTTTATGTTTATAGTTTGTAAATATTCTTCCGAAGAAAAACAATGCCCGATCATACGAGAAAGCGAAGCACGTCAACTTGAAGACGCTTGCATTCACTTGATGCCAAACCAATATTTCAAAGAAGACATGCATTATTAGCAATACGTCTTTTTGTTATTATTATCATACTTTCATGAATCTGTTAAAATTGACCTATGTGCATATAAGAAAGGCCTACGAACTTGAAAACTTACTGCGAACAATAATTGGTCGAATGCTACTATTATTGTACATCTAAGATATATAAATTTTAGTCGGCCAATAATTGGAGGATGAAATATGCTTTTTTTTTTATTCTTTTTATTTGCAATGTTAAAAAATATTTCTTTAAACGGACCCGTTGGAGAAACGAAAGTTAGAAAAGTGAAATTATAGAGAATCTATATCACCTTTTCTGGTGGATTCCAACTCGTCATTTGTAACTTTTTCTCTTTACAACAATTATTGTTTAGATTCATGCGTTAATATATTATGTCTTCTCACTCTAACCCAATAGGAAAATATGTTAAGCTAATAGAAGAAAGAAAAATAAAGGCATTAACTAAGTTGTGCTTAATTTAGTCATAGTGGATCATAATAATATGCAAGATCAACCTCTCAAAGATTTTCCCTCAGTTGAAATAAAGGATGTTGTTTTACATGTAACATGACGGAAGTTTATAGATTAAAGAATAAACGTGATTTTGGTGAGGTTTGGCAAGTGTACATACACATATATGCACATGATTATTCTTCACTGTTAAGTCTGAATTGCTTTGGTAAAATAGTTGGCATAGTCCGAAATTTATTGTAACTGCTAATCTATATTTATTTTTTATTTCTTTTTGAGAAAGGGCTAACTAATCTATATTTATAAACCATTGCAGAAAGACTCGATGATGAATTTTTGTTCAAATAAAAATCGATAGATCAATTTTGGACCAAATATATGTGGATCGGATTGGATTGGATTGTATAGATCAGATTCTTATAGCATATTAAACTAGATGGATTTCTAACATAAAATCAATTTATATAATTCTACGAAAGGTTTGGATCTAAAGCTATCCCCTCGTTAATAGAAGCAAATTAGGGTTGCATAATCAAAGAAGTTAAATACTACGAGGTTCATTGAATAAGTTGAATGTCAAGGAAGAAAGTGGAAGAAAATAGATTAGTTAAATCTAGTAAAACGTGTCGACGAGATGTGATCGGAAAATATCGGACAGGCTTCACAGTTAACAGGCCGATTGGCTTAAGAATTTTCATTATTTTCTATAGCATAGGGGACATCCCTAATAACTTAGGGTTGTTGAAAATATATACGCATATAAAAAATTATTATTACTGCAATAAATTTTTTGGAGCATTTAGACTAGTTAAAATTAAAGATAAACTAATGAGCCACCAAATCTCATAATGATCTTGTGGCGTGTCGGGGGATACGGGTGAAGTATGGTTTGTCCAAAAGTAGACAGCCAGCAAAGTGAGACCGAAACCCTAACGAAAGCCTAGTTAACGATAATGATTTATCTAGTTACCATATTATAATCATCAGCAAAATATTTTCTTCTTGTCTCTCATGGCTACATACACACTTATAATTAGGTCCATGCATAGGATATAAGAAGTCAATCAAGTTGGTCCTTTGAAAATAATTAGGCTTAGTTGTTTTTTGTTTACATTAATTATGAGGAAAGGATTGAAAAGTCTTAGTTTTCATCTTCTATGAGTCAAAGTATTGAATTTGACCACATGGGATATGTGACCCTGACATTTCAAATATTCAGGAATTATTAAAAGCTTACTAACAATAAATTCAGGAATTATATAAATATAAATTTGTTTTGTAAATATATCTTATAGTAATTCCAAAAATCTATGTTATCTTGATATAGAATACTTAGATAATCTACAAAAACCAATCTTCATAAAAACAATGGAAAATCAAATTCGATACTTACTAATAGGTCACTGCCAGTTACAAAAAAAGATAAAATAATAAGTCATTGCCTATGAAATGACAGCATACACATTATGGAAATGCTACATCGGTATGTTTTTGCAGTAACAAAAAGGAAAAACATGTACTGACAAGAAATGAAAATGAACGAGGTCTCGGTTACATAAATTGTTGATATTGACTTGAAAGCATATTTAGCTGTGCTGTCAGAGAGATTCTCTTATTGGTGAAGTTTTATTGGGATCCGTAAAGTTAGACAAGTTATAGTATACTTTTCATCCAAAATACTTATGTAATTGGTTACGTATATTTAGGATTATTTACTCTACTTAAAGCAATTAACCATATAAGCCAGTCTTGATTAATTAAGCTTAGCAGCAAAGATCCGATCATAGGTCGAGTCTCTTTGACGCTATCTTCCCACCCAAGTTTTGCCTAATAGAATATTCCATTAATTCTTATGGTTTATAATAATCAAATAAAAGGATTCCTTCTTCATGGCAAGCGGCTCAGGCCTGCTCTGGAAAGAAATCTGCTTCGCCCAAAGACTATCTGACTTCGCAGGAGACACAAGCTCATCAGCTTTCATAGGTACCATCTAACTCTCTAATCTGCTACTTGGATGCTGCTTGGCACAGTTCTTCCGGTGACAGTGGTTTGGGCTGGATTGCAATTGATCCAAACGGAACAGTGCGTTTCCAAGGATCATCAACTCGCCAGTTTGTTGCCTCAGTACTGATGGCAGAAGCTATGGCGTTACATTCGGGCCTATCATTGGCTGTTGCTTCAGGTTTCAAGGACGTGGTCTGCTTTACGGATTCCAAGTGTCTAGTTGGCCTGTTCACAGGATCTTCTTCTGTGATAGCTCTGAAAGGGATCAGTCATGAGATTAGTGTGCTGTCTAAATCCCTCAATTCTATCTCTTTTCAGTTCATCTCTCGTGTCTGTAACTCGAGTGCAGATAGATTTGCGAAAGATGCTCTGTTTTTGTTGTCTGACTCTCCCTCTGGTATGATAAACTATGTAATGAATGTTTAAGGTTTAATGAATGAATGAATGAAGGTTTGAAAAAAAAAAAGATTCCTTCTTTTTTTTGTATATGAAAGGATTCTTTCTTCTTTGCTAATAGATTCCATGCAATGAGCTTAGCTTATCTAAAGATTCCATAATCTAAGAAAACTCGTGGCCTTAATCAATAATATAAACGAAGACTGCCCAAAAAACCTTAACTAGAGATGTTAACTCCATAAAGACTAAAATTACAACTTGAACTGCACAGACGAAAAATATATAAATAAACCAGTTTTATTAAGTTAATTGTATGTAGTTATATCTGACTATCAGAACAAACTAAACTATCAAACACACAACTCAACAATCATTTTAAATATATATATTTAGCTGATTATTAACAACACTCAACTCGAAATAATTGTACTAGATGCAATCTATATCTCCTATATTTGTTTTCACTTTGATCAGTTGCTTCTATTTTAAATGGGGGGAAATCATTGGACACTGAAATGTGAATTAATCTTATAAAATGTGAACTGAAGAGAAAACAATACTTATACAGTTAGCTTCATTCTATTTTGAGAATCATGATGACATCTAGATATAAGTCAAGTATATATATTCACGCATGGCGATAAATTGTATATAAATTTATATATGATCGATTATATATAATGTTTTCTTTGAAAATGGATCTACATTTTAAAAGAAATTTTACATTTGCATTCAGTACAAATTTGTTTGTCAAAGATAAGTTGAGTACGCCAATAGCGGAAAAACAACTGGATTAACAAGTTATTTAAAAGAGATCTCTCTTTTTCATATCTCTAATTATGCTCCAGATCTCAGTTGTTTCCATTTCACTAACCGTTGCAGGAAATCCATAACCTGTTAATATTTAAGAAAGAAATTAAAAATGTAGTCAGCTTAATATACAGAAGTTGTTTAAGGACTTGTAAAACATTTATGAACTTATGCCCCTTTTCAAGAAAAAAACATTTAATACGAACTTAATAATTATATCAATTTACCTCATCAGGCTCTTGCAAAGAGTAAGACGCGTTAGTCTCCTTTGGAGATTTGGAAACAAGAATGCCAAGACCTTGTCTTCTTTCTCTCAGTATCTGTAACATCAAATTATTCGATCATCGAAAGATATTTTTAATTTTGAATCATCCAGTCATTACGAGGTTCTATATATATATATATATACCTTAAATGCATCTTCGTCTGTGCGATCATCGCCGATGTAAAGGGGAAAAACGTTGGTACAATTAGCGTACCCTACACAAGCCAACACCAATTTTAATTAATAACTATTGATCTCAAAACTCATCATATTACTCACAGTTAATTGGTCGATGAAGCTTTTACCAAGTGACTCTAATAAAAACTCGAGGGCTTTGCCTTTATCCCATTTAATGATAGGTCGAATTTCCAAAACCTGAACGATTATACCAAAACATAAACCCGCTAATTGAGAAAATAAACTCTAGTCACGTTAAAAAGTGGGAACTAATTAATTGTTTGTATCTTACCTTTCTTCCTTGGGTAAGACGGAGCTTAGGGTAGTCCTTCATTACTGATCGAACTTGATTGGCCAAATCACTCCAGTTCTGTCAGTATGTAAATAAATTTATTGATTGGTTATTTTTCTATTTCATAATAGTGGAATATTGAAAAAAGAATTTGATCGTACTTTCTCATCGACGCGTCGGAAGTGGACAGAGACACAAAACTTGTTGTTTTCTATGTTGGCTCCGGGAGTTGATTTTGTTTTCTCCATTAGTTTTTGATACACCTGAACCAAAACATGTAAACTAATGTAAGTAACAATAAAGTAGTTTCATCTTATCATTCAAATATAATAGACTGAATATTGAAGGAGAATGTGACCTCGTCGATCATGGGGAGGAACTCTGTAGCTGGTTGGCAAAGAAGAGATTTATCCTGTAATTTTGTGACAACAAATAAAACTGAGAAACTTATATTAATGATTTATTTATGTAAAAAGTATAAAGAAAACAAAACTTACTTCCTCATACTTGGAGCCTTGCTCTGGCCCTTTAATGTCCATTCCGTGACTCCCAGCATAATACAACTCGGTCAATTTCACAAAATTATAAACCTGACAATATCAAATTATTATAATTAGTTTCAATATATATATAATCAACTACTAATAATTATTCTTTAAACCTCTTATACCTTTTCTCTGCATCTCCCACTAACTATGGCCGTCGGAAAACAATTTGCTAGATTTCTCACTGTTCTTCTCATCTAAAATCAGACCAAAAAAGAATAAGTCAAAACACTTTTTCAATAAGTACGTACATTTGTTTTTCTTCTAATATATATATATATATATATATATTTAGGTTTTAGAAATGAACCTGCTTAGACATGAAAGCTCGATCTGGATCATCAACAATGGGAGATAAAGTGCCATCATAATCCAAGAACATAACGATTTGTTTTCTTTCAGAAGCATGAAGAATCTCTTCGAACATATCTAAAGCTGATGGATGTTCTTTCTGCAAAAATTATACAGTTCTCATTAATTATAAGAGAATTAAAAACAACATAGATAAGTTAGAGCTTGATGATCATTGACTAATATACGTACGAGCCAAGAGCTTTGTTTCATCAAAGATTTGAGATGAGTAGGAGAACAAGCTCTCATGGAATCAACCCATGAATTGATTAGTCCTCCTCCATTGTTGATAATAAGATCTCGAAGAACTTTCTTCTTCACCGTCGGCACATCCGTAGTTGAATTGTTTTCTGTTTCTTTGTCCACGTGTTTTGTGTTTTCTTCAGTGAATCTTACTGAAAACAACAGAAAAAACAGATGAGTATACGTAAAACATATAAACGTGTGTTAGTGTATTAACTATCTATCTCAAAAATTTACCCATTGTTTGTTTGCAAATTTGAGCCGAAAGAGAAGACAAGGAGATTTGAGTTGTAAAAACAGAGTCAGAATGTATGTGTGTGGGCTTTGAGAGAGACAGAAGCTGAAGTGTGGTATGGTCTGTATTTATAGTAACAAATTATTGTAGAAAAAAAACAAGAAACTATACTTTTTGAACAACATTTTAACTTAGCTAAAAGGGAAAAAGGAAATTCAGATATTGTGGTGTGTGAACGCTGGAACCCATTTGAGTGTGGGTCTGATTATTATATGGTTAGTGGGCCCCACAAAGCGGCTTTCCCGCTCTCACCGATCATTAAGTTTAGTTTTAGCGTTGCAGCGTTCCCGGCAACCGCCATCGTGATTCGTGGTCCCCTCCCATTAACACCATATGCCTTCTGTATTTATTTATTCTTATTTTGTTGCTGGTCCTAATTTGTTTTTAGTAATCATCTTCCTGTACTCAAAATAACAATTTTCTATCAATGAAATGAACGATAATTTCTTTTTTCAACGTATAGTTTTCTTACTAGCTTGATATTATAAGGAAACTAGACAAACTGGCAGTTAGATATCATGTATTAAATTATTTAGTAAGTTAGAAATGTCATTTAATTTGTTACTTAGTCTAGTTGTTGTGTATCATGAATTTCAAAAGGTTTTACTGTTTAGTTCCAACCAATAATGTATCCATATAATAGAAAACATAAATCCAAATCTAGTCTCAAAAGATATAGTCCCTCCTATATGGTTTAGACATTCATCTCAGTTTCCCTTGATTATAATCTTGTTCGTGGGGCCTATCCAAAAAGAGCTACCTCTCTCTTGGAAATTATGAAGACTTCGACCGTTCTATATTTTTATCTTCGGTTCTTTTTCTATCTACTTGTCTCCATTTTGTTTTTGGTAAAATTTGTCTCCATTGTTTTGTAATCAGTAAAATAAAGCTAAGCTCTTTAGATGTACGATATACAATCGAAAACCCATACTCTCTAACATGGTACAATTGGGACTTTCATCATGATTAAAAAAAAATCGAACAAAACGCTAGCTCGAATTAAGACTAATGTTGCACCAGCCAATCATGCCCCCTACCATGTCGTTTTATTAATACGACAAAAGTTTCCTGTAACTGCATCAAACATTTTCATTAGTTTCATTAAACTACAGTCTGTAGACTATTACAGCTGTTGAAATTCAAGACAATGTACAATGGTTTGAAAACCATTTCATTTTAAACACCTTTTTTTTTACAGTTCACATCTTCTTTTCTTTACTAATCTATTCAATACCCTCTTTCTTTTTTACCTTTATAATAATTTGTTTAAAACAATTCAACATCCTAGTCCATCATTTTTAATTCATACTTTTATATTTTATAATATAATAACTATATATTAATACTATTTTTGATTGTAATTAACATAAAAAGCTAAAATAACATAATTTTAATGAGAAGAATTTTGAGTGAAAAATATTATTATTGGAATCAATTTAACAAAAAAAATTAAAACACTAAAATAGTTTATTATATTGAAAATAACATTTTTCTTTTGTATCCAAATGAAATAAGAGTAATCTATTCTTATGGATCATAAAAATATGAATTTTGATATAGTTTTCATTTAAAAAAAAACAATTATATAATAAATGAATTAAAATTATTGGATGAAGATTAAAACAAAAAATGCCCAACATTTATATTTAATTAATTTGCGCCATGTGGTAAAGTTGAGCCACATATTTTTTTTATTAACCGGTTAAAATTTTACAACTATATTGAATCTATCTAGATAAGTTACAACATCTCAACAATCTTAGTTGAAATCAAGTTTCAACACCTTCTCAAAGTTCCAAAAAAAGAAAAAAACACCTTCTAATAGATATTCCTCAGACTCAGTTGGGTGCAAAGTATTCATACGGCTTGATTCCGTCATAAGTTTCCATCGAATAAGGATTTTCACAAAACCTTTTTGCGATAAACATATTCATCCTTAATCTATTAACCATCCAAGTTAATCGAATACCATATATGATATTTCATTTGTATGAAATATTTAATTGTGTCCACTCCTGAGTCCTGATTAGTGATTATGTCCCCCGCGCATGCATGCACCAGGATTTAGCTATGAAATTACGAAGAATCTGAATAGGGTTCTTAGTAACTTCTACAAGAAGGAAACCTCATAAAAAACGTGATTTTGGGACTAAACTATTCAAAAAATATTCTCATGACCACTATTTCTTAGATAGTTCGGTTTACATTTGATTGGAACTTATTAATTATCATTTTTCATATTCTGATTTCAATCAGATGCTCTAAAACAACATTCCGATGATCTAATAAAGCCCTGTATACTATGTAAGAAAACATTTTTCGTCACGATATACGTATTTATAGTAACTTGATCAAACGTAATAATAGTGCAATCAATTCGATAACCAAGGAGTTATATATATACGTAACACCCGCATATGTATATAAGTTAATCTGCAAGAAGGTAATAACATATGCGTCAAGTTGCATGGCATGGTTCAAACCAAAATTTTGAACCGACACCTCACGTGTAACGAATCAAGAGTGTTCTACGACTCTACCTAACATGTGGATCCCTACGAGGGGCATAATAGTATCATATTCAAATAATTGTCCCAGTTACATTAACCCCCTCTTTTCGGATAATTATTTTAGCGATCTATTGGGCTGATTACGCTTGACCAAAGACCAAAGTCTGGAACGGGGAGGGGGGGGTTTGAGAAAAGTCTGAAACATTTTTTTTGTCATGATGTTGAGTGATTATTAGAACATTCTAATGAAAATTAGTTGTCGAAATCATGTTATACATAAGTTTCATGTTAGACTTACATCAATCTCAATTATAATCGATCATTTTTCAGTAAGTTAGCACTTCATGAAAACCAAGCAATAGGTTGCATGTGGTACTTTTTTGACCATTTATATCACATGTCATTTTTGGATGCCAGAACCTCTTGTTGTAAACCACCAAACAAGTAAATTCTATGACTGTGTACTTTATGGAAAGAAAAGCATTGCATACTTAATACTATACTTAGGCTCCTATTGGTGAAGACTTTCTCTTTAAGTTTTGGTTTTAGAATTTAAAAGTTGTGGCTGTTATTTTCAATACTTTTGAAAGTCCGATTGGTATCAAAGATTTTACAAACTGTGAATATTATAAAGACATATATTAAAATTATGTACAAAAATAATATAAAATCTGTAAGAAAGAAAAATTTCGAAAATAAAATATGAAAATATTATTTAGAAAGATAAAAGTTCATATTATTTTTTGTATGTTGGTTTAATAATCAAAGATTACATTAAGCAGTGGAATAAATTGAAAAAAAAAAAGATGAAGTTGTTGAGCTTCTGGATTTAGAGATACATATTATAACACATTTTCAAATAATCTATATGATTTTTTTCTATGTTTCCAACTCAAATTAGCTCCAAACTGGTTGTTGAAATTCTTCAAAATCTTTGCTTTCTGATTAGTATTTAGATTATTCTCTTAGTTACTTCCATTTTTTTCTTCCAAATAATTTGTTGAAGAAATATTGTTGTAGCATTGTTTGTCCATTTAAAAGTCTGAAAAATTTGAAACATATTTACAATATTAATTTTTAATCAAACAAATTATGCATAATATCAATACTAAAATCAAAAAATTTCACTCAAGATGAATAGACTTTAAAAACAAAAGTGATACCTCTACCCGGGGGCTGTACCTCCATCTGGGAGTTAGACTTGTGTTATCATTGACCCGGTTTAACCCTTTTTTTTAGCAAAAAAATACAGAAGTGATACCTTATTCTCATGGGTAGATGATGAAACCATATGTGTTGAGTTTGGACTATATATTGAACCTACAAAAACTTTATACAGCGGGCAGTTTGTTTATCAAAATTTTCATAGTGTATATAATATTATGTTCTATTTTTTTTCAACAAAAATAAGCTAACTATATTATTTTAACATAAAAACAATAAATCATAAAGAATTGTGATTGGCAAACTTTTGGTTGTCACAGCTTTAATAATCACAGAGCCTCTAAAACTCACCAATCGGGCCCTTAAAATCTTGTCAAAGAAAAAGTTTTATCTTTTTTTTTTCTTTCGGCCAAAATTACCTCAAAATAAGAGAGAGAAAAACAAATATTAGTTTAAAAAACAAATATATTTTTGTCCATTGAGTCAATTGCGTTGACTAAACTGCTAACGGCAACCGCTTCTCCAAACTTTTCGGCATAACTCGTGACTGGTGGGTCCTAAGCATGCAACAGATACACAGTCTTGCCACGTGGAGTAGTCCATGGTGTCTAAGGATCCTGCCATGTCATCATTTACCTGTTTTCAGTTCACATACAGCAATAGATAGTATTGATATAATTGATATAATAAAAATTGACATTTTTACGTGCTAAATATTCTACAAAACAAATTCTTGTATCCGATGAATTTTATAATTACCTAGACACAACCATGTGTAAAATAGATTCTATGCAAAATCTATGAAAAGAAGAAAGTTGATAGCCTTTAATTTGAGAATATTAATAGATCAATTATATGGACGTTGTATATGAAAAGAGAAAAGTTGACGATTCTTTCTTCAACATATATCACTATTCCATCAAGTTGCTCTCATTTATTTAATAATAAAACAACTTGGTAAGTTCTATATTTTCATTATATGGCTCTATAAATTTATAAATTTTAGTACACCACAATTAATAGTAATAAAAATCTTTCCATGTTTATATATTTTTATTATTATTACGACTATACCGTAGTTGTTTTGCAGTTATCCTGCATAACATTCGACCTGTACCAAAATTAATTAAGTTTATCTGGCATCCCAATCAACCGGTAAGCTTTCAAATCGTATTCTTTTTGTAGAGTTGATGACATTCGACCTTGTTGATCCACGCCAAGTTATGATTCTACAATAAACACTGTAACTACCAACTAGTCTGTGATATGATTATTTGAAGAACAATATAGTCACATAGATACCTTATGCTAGCCTACTAGGAGTAAACCTAGATTTCGGGTTCTGATGATATTGGTGAAATAATTAATTTACGCCAAAACGCCCCCAATCATTGAGAACTTTTCCACGGCTTAAAAAACCACAAGCTGTTAAGATACATGGATTTTTGTTATTTTTAATTATAAAAGGCTCAATCATAATAGCTAGGAAATACTGATCTCTTAATGTTCAATTACTTTAGTAGATAAGAATAAATATGTTCATATATACCATCACAACGAACGCATGTATAACTTATTTTATATATGAATGTGACGAATGTGAAAGAAATGAAACTAAACGAATGTAATTTTTAGACTTATTTGCTGAAAAATATATGTACAGAGGAAGAGAAGAAGAAAACAAAGTATGTAATATATATCAATTCCAAACCAATAACCACATAACTAAATCAAAGTTCTGTTAGGTTTATCGAGAACGAGAACCTTTCAGAAATGTTGGAGCTTAATATGCAGTGCAGAAGATCATCTTTAAAGAGAGAAAGAGATGTTGTTACTTTAAAATCATCGATGTCTATAGATTATGTGTTAAAAGTAAAAGTCGTAGGTTACTCTCTATGTTCTCCAAGAGTCGCCAATCTACAATTTGGGTGGCTTCTTTATATCACCATGGCCTTCAAACCTTTAATGGACCGACACTTTTTTGGTGATTAAAGCTATGAGGTTGATATATGATCATCCTTTTAACGTATCTGAAAGGCATGCATATTAATCATTGCTTTCATGCGATATGATGTTCAGTATATTTGTTATTATTATGAAAAACGCTAAAGAACATTACCCGATGATATATCATATATCTGATACCCACTAAGTGGGTCTTTTGATCAAAGGATTTGAGAACATATTTTTTTTTCTTTCAAATCTCCTCTTATTGTATCTCATATTTATAGATTCTATATGAAAATTAATTTTGTTGGATTATTTATATGTAAAAGTTCTCATAAATTCTAGTTTATTGAAAAATATGCATTTTATCAATGAAATCTATCAAATGGGATTTGATGGGTTTGGATGATATTTATAATTAAAAAACAAAGAATTGAAATATCACTTATGAAGGTATTTGAAGCTTTTTTAAAAAATAAAAAAATCCGCCCGTTAACATATAAAAATAAGATTCTTGTAGATTTTTTCTTCATGTTTTTTTTTTTTTAAAAAACAAACTGTTTGAGATGAAATAGAAAACTTATTTAAAAGTGATTTTTCAAAAAAAATATATTTTTAGATATTTACATAAAACGGCATCAAACTATAGCAATTTTGAAATAAAATACTGTTTTAAATATTTGAAAGTTAAAAGTTTTGTTCCAAAAGTTCTGAAATTTCGTCAACAAAACCTTAAAAGCTGTAACAAATCTTTTTAAAGTTTACTTAAATCTCAGATTTTCTTAGATTTACTTAAATCTCATATTTTTGAATCTATTCAAATCTTGAAATCTTTGATTCAATAAGCACTCTTAAGTGTATCTAGTTGAATAGTAGCGGTGTGTATTTACGTCTATGCTACAATTGTGAACTGATAACATCGTTAACGCGTAAGTAAAATAACTCAAATACAACATCGGCAATTGATTCAATCTATTTCATCACTAAAAACCAGTAAAATGCGTATAGTTTAACTATTCCACGCGAATTACACGGTCCATGTAGCGATGTCGACCTTGAAAATTATTATAGTTTTCTTTTAGAAAATAGTTAAAAAAAAAAAATCAACTGTTTACTTACCCAAAAAGGATCAACTGTGTAAGAGCATCTCCGTTGGTGAATCCTTTTTTGGGGTTCATCTTTTTAATTTTTAATTATTAAATTTTTTGGTTTTTCTTTTTGATTTTGTTTAAAAAAAAAAATAGATCAATCGCGGGCCGCCACGACACGTGGGGCCCGCACTACAGTGATGAACCTCATGAAAAAGGGATTCATTAAGAAGAGATTCAGAATACAGGAGTTCATGAGATTTGATTATTTTATATTTTTTTTTTTTGAAAAATGTGTGAACATCACTCATGAACTCTCAATGCCGATGTCCTAACTAGTCTTACTAGATGAAAGAGTATTTTCTATAATATAAAACGATATCGATCGCTAGACGGATATGGACGGGAACTAGTTGGATCGACTGTGACATTTGTAAAAATAATAATGGATTTAGTAAGCTTCGCGCTGGAGTTTTTCACTGTCGACGTGTTCTTACATTAGGTTAAACGATTAACTCTAAATCCTCCTCCCAGTTTTTGGTCTTTAATCATTAATATAAAAGAAAACATTATTCTTTATCTATAAATTGGACACATAAAGTTGATGTATCCTCTAATTTTCCCTAATCGACGAAGCACGTGCCCTTCTCTATCACATGAATGTATTTTATAAGCACACATATTAAAGTTTGACGTGTATATCTTTATACACGTCAAAATATATCTATAAATCTACACTACACATTTATATCATATATGATATATCTACTCCGGATCGAATAGAAGTACGTTAGATATAATTATTTTTGTTAAGTGCTGTATTATATATTTTGCTAATTAATTTTAAATTCAAATTTCGCTAATAATTTCAGTGTAAGCTTTTGAATTAATATCATATGCGAATCAATAATATATATACGCGTTGTATATGACATGCACTCAGGGGCGGACCTAGAAATAATTTACATGTGGCACAATATATATTAAAATTTTAAATATAATTTATTTCATTAAATTATATATATTTTTTTAAATTACATTATAGCATTTCTAAAAGAAAAGTTACAATTTTAATATAGAACTTTTTAGTCTTCAAATTTTTTTTTCAAAATTTCAAATCAGTAAGATTTTATTAATTACTATTTCAGTAACTTTTATATATATATATGTGCTATTTTATACAATGTTTATTACATATTAATTTTGAAAATATAAGGACCATAGACTAAAACACAAATAATTTTGATAAATATAAGGACCATAGACAACACACAAACAATTTTAAAGTTAAATTTGAAGTTTTTCTTTTAGAAAAAACACTTGTTTTTACAGAGAATCTTTTTAAAGATGTTCTTAGTCATTGAAAGCTTACAATTTATAAGAAATATATCATATAAAAAGAGATAAATATTTTTCTAATTTTAAATATCTCATTTTAAGTAATTGTAAAAATAATATATAGCACATATATTTATAAATTATTTAATTTAGTTTTTGTTTTAATCTAAGTGCTGAAAAATAATAGAACTGTTAGTATATTAGAAAAAGGAAAGAAAGAAAACAGTTGTGGAAAAATATACTCCCTCCGTTTCATAATAGATGATGTTTTAGAAGGATAATCTTGTTTCAATGAAGTTTTGAGATTTTAAGGTTACTTTAACTTTATTGGAAACTGTTTCCAATTAGATTTTCAGTCTTTTAATTATTGGTTAATTGATTTTAAAATTATATCTTTAAAATATTTTTATTAAAGAAATATAATTTTCTTAATCTTTGTGCATTAGGTAAAACATCAAGTATTATGAAACAGAGGAAGTATTATTGAAGGTGGCAAAATAAATGAAAAAAAGGAAAGGTGATTAAAGTCTATGAATCATTTCTTCTTAGAGAAGAAAACCGGTTAGTGGACTCGAACTCAAAAGGATGAGGCACCATCTGACCTTCTGAACCACTTGAGCTAAACGATAACATATGTATGGTTTTTCATAAGATGTTTATATTATTTAGTATGTGGCATGTGCCACACCCTTTACACAGCTGGGTCGCCCTGCATGCACTAATGGACGTCTAGAGCGATCGATTAGCGAATTGATTTACAAGTAGGAATTATTTCTGCGGTAATCATAATAGTCTCTCGTATACGTACCTACGGGGCAACTATTTTTTTTCTGTTGAAAGCTCATCGGGCCTATTGGTTTAAAATCATATCAGATTATAGCACATCCCAACTCTGATTTGGACCAGCGAGGCACCGCCACGCCTAATCCGTTAAGTACCAGTCCTTTCGGGCTATTTATAGAGAAAATACAAGTATTTTATGATCCATTTTGGCCCATAAATGCTTAAAAGGCCTTTAATTAATTACTAAGCATGGTGCATATACAAAGTTATATCGTGGATTTAAACTTAAAACCTTTTGCAGATGGGCCTGATTTTTTTGTCGTAGTTGGGTTCGAGTTCATGATTTGAAGTTGTTCATGATCATTCCCTTATGAAAATTCTAAATCGATCATATGGTGTATCAAAAGTTGAATAATATTAAATCCGTATCTATCACAGTTTATCAAAAACATCAAGTGTATAATTTTTTTTACTGAACTTTTATGTAAATTTTGTCTTTTCTTTGGATTTCCCCTGAAAAAAAAACAAAATCAAAGTTTCTGAGTGCCAAATATATTTTTTATTTATCTTAGTTTGATATGCTGGATAGACTATCAACAATAGACAGAGTTTTGAAATGGAATATTAGAATGGAAGATGTTATGTCCTTTGTCGGACAGCAACGCAAGAGAATCTGTGATTCTTTAATTGTTTTTTTCATCGTTTTATTGGAAAAAAACTTAGGAATGAAATCCTGCAGAATTCTACTCTACTCTACTGACTAGAATGCTTTTAAAGTAATCATGCAACAAGTCTCTTGATGTAAAACACTATTTTGCATCAGATATACAATACAGTGTGCAATACACAATCTATGGAGAGAACGCGATAAAAGAGGCATAGCGAAACCCTATACACCTGCAACTTTGGAAAAGATTATTGAAAAGCAATTAGGTAAAACTCAGCCTTGTAAGGGTGAGGGAAGCTAACAAACTGGAAAGTGTCCTTGCATTTTGGTTTGGAAATAAGGAGTAGTTTTTTTGTTCCAGTTTGATCTAAAAGCAAGATGCACTTATAAACAGTCCTTTTGTGAATACAAATTTAACATTTATTCAAAAAACATACATATATATTTATATTTATATAGTTATAAGGAATCACAGTTCGAAAAATTATATATCAGTTTTCTTGGCCGTATGAACACTGTCTTTATGTTCCAAAGAAAAGAATCAGAATATTGGATTAGGCTGCTTCTGTATGTACATTTATATGTTATATGATAATGGCAACATACAGACTTTATTTTATATCATTGTTACACTCTCTTTGCCACATTTGATGGTTAGTGTAAGATTCTTTTCCATAAAGAATCAATCTTTATGGCTCATGATTTTCCACAGGTCAATTAGGGACCCCTCTGCATTCACAATAGACACAAGCATACACTTTTAAAATATATATAATTATTCATATTTGATTAATAATATGTTTATTAAGAAACAGAATACCATTTTTTCTATCAGTATAGCTTTTTGCTTTTGATTATTGAAATGCTAATTTTTCTTTATGTTAATTAAACAAAAATATGCTTGGTTTTCTGTTCCGCTCATGTTTTTTTTAACCACCAAATATAAATTTGAATCACTCTCATTAACTTTATTATAATAATAAAAAGTAGATTATAATCTTTTGAACTATACTTCAGCATGCAAAAAGAGTAGTATAATTTACATTCATTAGAAACTTAAAGATGGTATAAATACATGGAGACTTCTCCGGTTGGTCAAAAGACAAGGTTTGTGAGAAGAAATAAAAATAAAAACATAAACCAGCCAGACCGAACACATGAGGAAGATTTCAACAGAACAAAGCCTAGCTGATTCTCCACAACTGTTGAAAATTAAGTTGCAGAGATTAGCTAAACTAATATGACATTTAAGATTCGGACAACTTGTTAATCGCATTCCCAATCATCTCCACAGAAGGAAACTTCTGCAGCACGAATCCCAATCTCATCACACCCTGAATCGAGAAATCTAAGAACGTAGTGGTAATACCCGACTCCGCGCGAAGAAGATCCAACCAGAGACTCGTCGGAAAACGAATTCTCATCAGCTCTCAAAACCCCAATTCAGTTTCTTGATACTCTGCTTTTGGCGGGAAAGGCTCTGTTTCAGAACAGGGGAGTTCATCATTCTCTGTCTTTCTCAGCTCTGACAAATCGCTTCGAGCTTTGCTTCAACAGAAGGATGAAGAGGCTTAAAGATTCTATCACCGCCTCCGTATCCATACTCGTGTTTGATGTGTGGGAATTTAGCTTGCTAATTCGCACGAAGCTGGTAAGCAGCTTTGATAAGCCATGGCTGCTTCTTCAGCTGTGTCGAAAGTTCCAAGCCAGAGCGGGTCCGGTTCTTGGGTAACGGATCTCAGGCAACCCATTTTCCCCAGTGCCGTTGTCTAACTCCTCTGTAGAGTTTCTGAGTGCCATGTTCTTCATTGGGACTGGTTTTGGTGAGAGGTTTGCGATGTTGGTGTTGCGGTTTGGTTAGCTGGTTTTGGATCTGATGGATTTGGTAGGCGTGAGCTGGTTTAGACCGAGAGGTGTGCTTTGATTGAAACCGAAGATTGTGTTTGGAACCGGAGGAGGAAGAGAGAAAGAGAGTTGGTAAAAGGGTTAAGTACTTTCATGAGCTCTTCTTTGAAAGGATCAGAATGATCAGTGCTGGACTGAACATATCTATGGCTGCCATTGGATCTTCAAAGGATAGATTGTTGAAAGTTTGAAACTGATTGAAATGGAGTCAAAGAAGGATCAAAACGCAGCCTTCTTAGGTTGAAATTAAGAATTTGATATTAGTTTTCGTTTTGTTTTGGCTCTCTCTAAATTTTGTTTTTTTTTTTCTTTTTGTCGTTCTTGGTTTCGCTGGATGCGAAGTTCTTTGCTATATAATATGAAAAGCTAAGCGCCCATTGAACTCTTAATATATTTTTAACTACATAATTTTAATTCTACAGTTTTTTGTATTAATATATACATCTTGTTTGATGCTTTTGTTCTATTCACTAGGCAACTTGTTAGCTTCTCGTCAGCTCGAAGACATCTTTTATTCCATGGGGCTGGACAATATGAGAACGACTTCCACATATTCTTTGGATCTAAGCCGTTCCCGGAATATTGGAAATAGTAGACTTTATGGCGTGTGTGATAAAGAATCATCAATCATCATGGATTTAACATTTCTGCCGCAAAAATTAATAATTTCATTCTAATTTTCAAACTGAAGAAAAAAGAAACAGATTTCATTATTTTCCATTACGAATGTTATTATTAAGTTTTTTTTTTTGAAAAAAATGTTACTTATTAAGTTGCTTTAAAACATAGTTTTGTCCATTATATTCTGAACCTATTTTCTTTCTAAAAATTTGCCCCAACGAAAATTAGTTCAAGTTTTTCTTACCACATAAAATTAGTTCAAGTTTATAATTTTTAAAGGGACCATAATTAGCTTAGCTAGTAATAGTTTTTAATTTAAATTTAGTTAGGGATGTGAAAGATTTATATTGCTTAATGTGTCTGCTAGTTAGTAGCTTGCGTAATAAGTAATAGCTTTAAAAAAAATCTATACACTGTAACTTCCCATTTGATCTTTGACTCTTGTTATAATATTTTTTCCTTTTCTTTTGTAAACTACTCTATTATACTTTTACGGATAATAGTTTCGATAAAATTATTGCCGAAATTAAAGTTTTTCAGCAATAAATATACATTACTAGATTCTGATTCGAATGTATATACTTTGGTTTTATATTTTTAAAATTAATTTTTCATATTTGTATTTTTCTTTGTAACTATATTTTTGTTTTTCTTAGTAATCATATTCATGTACAAATCTTAATCAAAATCTATTTTAATTAATTTTATATTTAAATAACTAAAAAATAATAGTTAGAATAAATTTTATATTAATAATTTATGTTCCTAATTTAATAGAATAGAAGAAAATTTTCTTAACAAAATACACAAGAAATTGTAAGAGCCAAAAGTCATATTGTTGATTCTAGGGCAAGTTGAAAGGCCAGTTTGCCGTCGAACCACTTATATTCTTTTTTCTTCTTCTTTTTCTTCGCTAAAAACCCACTTATATTCTTCACGCAAAAAAAAATATTTTATCAAATAAAAACAAATCACCAAATCTTGCGGAAAATGGTCAATTTTAAGTTCAATAATTTATGTCGTCAGTTTCAAAAAAAAAATATAATAATTTATGTAGTTTCTTTTCTTCACGCAAAAAAAAATATTTTAGCGAAACTAAGTCATATTATTCTGTTCAAAACGGACCTTGCGGTCAAGTGGTAATGGACGGGCCTGGAATGTTAACACGTTTCAGGTTCGATCTTCCTACTATGCGAAATTAAGTCATATTGTTCTGTTCATCTAACGCAAATATTAGTCTATACTTTAGAACCCATTTGAATGCTCTGGAGAAGAAGTCGATCTGTGGACTTGCGACTCCTCTGGATTCAACTAGGTTACAGTACCTATTTCACCCAAGATTAACAATTATTTCAAATAAATTATCCTAATTATGCCATTTTCTAATAGTATTATGTCACTCATGTAAAATAGAAGGAAAAAAACACATGGAATAATAATTCAAATACCATATAGCATCCACGCAAACAAAATGAAGAAGCTGCAGTAATGTTAACCATGAGAATACTATTTCTTTTTCTTTTTTTCTTTGTTGCTAAAATACTATTTCCCATTTCCAAATGTAGTTTATGTGGTTCTTCTCATGAACATGTATTGGATTACATAGATAAATGTATGTAAAAGTGGGGAATAGATAAATTTAGTTTGAAAGTCAAGAAAGCTATGTAGGAGGAAGACGGAAGAGGTGAGAACTCAGGGAGGTTTGAAGTTTGCGTCACAAGGAAGCTAATGGATCTTCTTTTCACCACTTTTTAAATTCCTTTTGACAATGTTTTGTTTCTTTTTATAAAATATATATAGCATCGTCAGAATGTGATGTAAGATTATCATTATTGTTTGAATATGGTAGAAAGCCAAAGAAAAGAAAATTATATATAATCAAAAGAAAAAGAAATTATACAATGGTTTTGAAAAATTCAAATCTATAAATGCACTCTCATTTAATTCAATTGCATAATTTTCTTATCTTTGGCACTAAATTATAACATCGTAAAAAGGATACTTTTTTTACCTAAATAATTCCTTTATAAATGATAATTTTCACAATGAACCAGTGGAAATCGTATTGTCTTATTGGAAAAGAAAGATTCTTCAAAAACCCAATGTGGAAGCAGTGGGGGAGCTAGCCTTCTATCATGTGGGTCATATGAACCCAAGTGAATTTTGCAAAAAAAAAATTACATGTATTTCTTACAGAAAAATTTAATGAATTAACTTTGTTGACTCTTGTAAAATTCAAATGTTATCAGTTCAATCCTTGTAAATTAATTTTTTCCTCCGCCACTAAAGTGGGGTCAGTTATTTAGAGAACAAGAAATATATGGGATCCACTTTAGCGTGTACACACGTAGGATCCTACGTGAAGACACTATCTCTCGGTTCTCCACGACCTGACAAGTGACAAAAGCTAAAGAAAGAACTTATCTTTAATCTGATCGTTAATCTATTGCTAACCAAATGATAACGTAGATTAGGAGCAAATCTAAAGTTATCAAGATAAACTCGATTACACGTCTGTTAAAGTAAGCCGATATAGAATCTAAACTTTCCACATTTTCTTTCAAAAGATAAATTTTATCAGTTATCGGCAATGTGAAAACGAAAGAATATTCGTCGATGTGTGTGGTTGATGATCTGGAATATTGCAAAGATTCGTAATTTTTTTTTTGATAAATAAAGATTCGTAATTCCACACACACAAACTGTAAAATACTACCCAAGACAGTATATTATTATACACTTAGGCACTTAGCTATCCCATCAAACTTTCCAACTATTCAGTTTAAGTTGTTATAATGATTATGAAGTTCATGTATTATAAATAGTTATCTAAGATGAGCTCCAAGCTCATTTCCCTATGATCAGATAAAGAGTCAAAGTTTTTTATTTTTGTTCATAAAGAGTTAAAGTTTCCTAATGTTTCCGTGATTAGTACCAAAAATCTGTAATGATATATAAACAATTTAACAATCCTGTTTGTAGTTATCTTGGACAAATAAACTATAAACACACATCACCAAAATAGACTAAGGTGCCGACTGGTTTTCCCGCTACCACCCGCAAACGCAGCTTTTGCGGTTTATATCGGTTGTTGGCGTTTCGAAACAATCACAGAAAACACTACAAATCGCTTCAAACCGCTCCGAACCTCTTAAAATCAAAAGCTGGTTCCAGCTAGCGTTTGCGGTTGCGGGCGGTTGCGGGAAGGTAAATTTTTTTTAAAAAAAAACAGAATAAATAAAAATAATACTAAAAATATCCAATAAAATTTTTCAATTGAAATAATAGAAATTGTAAAATGTATTCATATTATATTTCAATTTATATTATAAAATTCAAAACTAAAATATTTTCTATAAATTTTTAAAATTGAATAATATGATTTTATAAATATAAATTTTATATTTATCATATTATTATGATTTTTAGTATTTTTATAATTACATAAAATGTAAATATTGTTAAATTATTATTTAACAGATGTTGCGTTTTGTAGTTTACCAGTCATAAGAGTCCCGCAAACGCAACAATTTCTAACAGCTATACCAGTCGTACAAATTTCTAAAAAACGCTTAAAACCGCAACCACCCGCACCCGCAAACTCCCGCAACCGCAACCGCAACCGCTGCGGTTACACCAGTCAGGCCCTAAATAGTTATTTGAACATATATTATTATATAAACGGTGCTTCATGGACGATTTTCGCCAGTGACTTTCATGTATCGTCTTTGATAACTGTACTTTATATTTGAATTAACTATTTGTAAAAATTATTTTGTAATCCTTATTATTAGTATTATGATATTATCTTTATCCGAAGAAGCCATATACAATTATATAATCATATTATCATGACAACCTAATTTGTTATGGGCTAATCTCCAAGTCAATCCACTAAGTGTAATTAAATTTGTTTTATAATCGACAAGATGATGTAGTGACCACTCTTTGTTTTATACACCACATCGAGTAATATTTTTTTTTACAAAATTCAACGAAGCAAGTTGACTTTAACAAATGTCAACTCTTCCACCACCATTGGAGTTTGGAGGTGAGGAAAATATCATACATAACAAAGCTAATTTACCTGACCGTGACCCAATATATGAGACTATATTTCCTGGGTGACCCACATGCATATTTCTACTCGAACTTTACCAACGAACTTCTTGCTCAATAATCCAAACCAATTCATTGAACTTATTATCGGTACTCAAATACTACCATACTACTTAATCAAATAAAAAATATAACGAAAAACTGATCGTAATTATAAGCTATGTTTTTTAATACATGCACATATATATTCCATAGAAGAATTTTCATTGGTTTTCCATTATAGAAAACAAATGGACAAAAACTAAATAATGGTGTCTTACAAGGACCCTAGTCGTATAGGTTGGTGCATGGTATGAGACAAAGTCCAAAAAAAGTGGATAAAAAAAAAGAGAGAGACGAAGTATGGTGGAGCGCTCCTAATCGTTTGGGACATTCATGCGTCTTCATCAAACAAAGCAAATACAGTAAGGAATCCCTGTCTCATGCACTCGTGCGTGGTGCGACCTTGCTTCTGTTTTGACTGACGTCTATGCATGTGCTGGTGAAACTATTTTTTTTTCTCCTTAGAACTATCAGACATTCTTACTTTTATATGTTTTGGTGAAATGATTTATTCTTGCTCTAGAATTATGACTACTAGGAGCAGCTGACTCAGATAATCTAAGCAAGACTACTAGGAAACAAAATGACTCGAGAGAGTTTTGGCAATCATTAGTTACATTACAGGTCTACCAGAGTTAGAATGATTAGCGTAAGCAACAACAGCTTCTTCGCTTCTCACCTTTACATCTTCATACATTTTCAAAGAAGCTTCTGAAAACTTCTTCAGTCTCTCCAGAAGCTTCGCCAAACTGGAATGCACGCTGGACAGATCTTCAGAAACCAACACCGGATCATCCTTCTCCTCCCCTAACATCTCCATATCCATCGAGAACTCTTTGATCGACCCACTGAGTTCATCTGACGGCAGAGACTTTATCCCAGCCGACCAATCTCGGCACAAGACGAATATCGGCGGGGCGAGGACACGCCGCGGGGACCACGGTCTTCGGTTTCTCGTAGAACGTTCTTGAGGGAGCAACACACAGTTGTGTAGCCAACCATTGAGTGCTTCGACGTAGCAAGTCATACTGTTAACCAAATCTGTAAAGCTTAGACCAAAACACTCTGTTTCCTCTACAAGCTCTGACCATACCCGTCTCTTGAGAGCGTTTTCCCGCCCTATTTTGGACGTGTTCCTACGATGATAAGCCAATGAAATGGTAATGTACTGCGAGTGGTGACACTCCAGCATTGCTTTCCACATTCTTATCAACCTTAAACACAAAGAGAAGATCAGTTAAAAGAGTTTTTCTTAATAGGAAAGTTTAGTTTACTATATATATAACAATACCCTTGGAGAAACTCTAAGAGCTGTGGGTGAAGCTCTTCGTCTCTGATCCTCTCGATGCGCTTCGAAATGGCATCAACGGACTGTATAGCGACTCTGATTCGTGAATGAAGATCTTTTGCAGCTGCTCTAGTTTTATCCATGGCTTTAGCACTGTGATCCTTTGTGAATTGGTTCCTTAACTGCTCGCATTTTCGATCATACTCTTTCCTAATCATCTCACTCGCCTGCGCACGCAAAGAATAAACAGAGATGAAATGTGTGAGCTTGATGAGTAGAAAGTTCTTGGGAGCTATTACCTTGACTTCATCATAGAGTTTTCTCTCCCAAGCGTACAAACGATCAAGAGAAGAGGTGTGACTTCCTGAGATCATACAGAACTCTTGCATGAAATCACTTCCACTTTCTTCATCATCATCTTCATCATCTTTTGGTGTTTCAATCAATGGATTTCTAGAAGTGGAGGATCTTGAAGACGATGTTCTTTTCCATACAATAACTTTAGTAACTGGTTGGGGCAATGATGACTCTACATCAAAACTAACTAACATTCAGACACTTAAAAAAAAAACAAGTAAAGAAGATAAGAAAACATACAGACCTTTAAAAAGAGGTGAGTGACTCTCCTTCCCTTTACAACAAGCTCGTTTCAAAGCTGCGAGAAACGCAACTGAGTTTCCCTTTCCTGTAAAATACAAAAAGATTCAATTTTTTTTCAAATTCACAAACATTTCATTTACTAGTAAAAGATGAAAGAAGAAAACAGAGAGACTTTAGTAAAAAAAACCTGGGGTAACAGTGAAACGGACACTGAGTTTGTTAGCTTCAAGCATACGAGAAACCTCTTTACCAGATTCAGAAGCTCGGAAGAACTTATGCTCTATATCTTTCATGCTTGACACAAAGTCTTTAGCTCTGTGTGTAATAAACTCTGATGGATCTTCTCTTTCACCATCTTCACAGCTCTGTTTCCTCTGCTCTGTTTTATTTAAATCTTCTACATTACTCTTCTCTAACCCTGTAACTGATACATTCTCACAACCAATCTCTGTCAGTCTAAAGCTATCGAGATCGTCACAAGTGTCGAAGTAGTCCCAAGAATACGTCTCCGGCCGGCGAGGACGCGTCGGCCGAGGAGATAACTCCGGCATTGCGTCTTCCTCGAGTGGGTTAATCGTGAAAGTCACTGTGGAATCAGCCGCCGGCGTCGACTTGGTGTAGCTTAGACTCAAAAGAGGTTTAGGGTTCGAGTTGTGACTCAACGGCGAGTCAACCGAGTCGTCGTCGTCGTCGTCAGGGTAAGAAGAAGAAGGAGATGAAGCCACGGCGGGTACAGTCTCGGCCTCGGCGTATTGACGGAGACAAGCTCCGATGTTACGGAGGGAACGGGTGTAGGACACGTGTGCGGCGGCGAGAGCACATCTGGAATCAATGGCTTGTTTGACGAATCTCTTCCTTTCTTTACATAGAAGCAGCGGCTCGTTCTTCTTCTTCTTCTTCTTATTCGTCGATGGTTTTGAGGTTGAACATCCCATCTTCTCCAGAATAGAAGGAACCATTTTTTTCTTCGAATATATAAAGTCAAAACTTTGGATTTGTTTTACCCGGAAATCTCTCAGAATGGTTACGAAACAGAAGGAACTAAAGAACCCATGCGAGAAAGAAAAAAAAAAGATAAGCTTTGAGGTTTTTCGTTTTTTTTTTTTTTTGAGCAGAAACAGAGTGTGAGCAGTAGCTTTCAGCACGCTTATTGAAGGTACTTGGCCAATCACTTAACGGGGGGGGGGGGGAAAAGGAGAACTAGGACGAATCCAAAAATGCTTATTGAAGGAGAAACCTGATAAAGTGAGTTTCGTTCAGACAAATCTGAGAGGAAGAAAATTAAAGATTTTGCACAAATGGTGAGAGAGAGTGTGAAAGTTTGTCTTGGTTGCATCGTTTTCGAGAAGAAAGTAATTTAATTAGTACTTCAAAAAAAAATATGTGCAGAGTGTTTTTTAGTTCATTCCAATATTAGATCATTACTCGAAAAGCTGAGCTATAATGAAAAAGTTAAAGTGGTGACGAGAAAATCCAAGTGAAAGTCCTCATCTTCTCTGTCTTTAGCTATTATTATCAAATCTAGTTTTATGGGTCTTTTATTTGAATATCAACATGAAAGCTAAAGTTTTTTTTGTTCAATTTATTAACTTTGGTAATTGAGTTATTATTACTAAAAAGCGAGAATCATGTGAAGGTCCGTTACCTTTATATACTTTACTTCTCGTTGTGTATAGACTGAGCAGGAAAAGAGGGAGGGAAAACAAAGTCAAACTACGACCATATTGGTTTCGAGACCTGGTTGGTTTGTTTAAGGCTTATCCAGTATAATTTCACTTAGAGCATGATTACCGGGGTCCCTAACCCCAGTCCTTAAGCTATTTTCATTAAAAAAAAAGAAAAAAATACATAATTACACAAGGACGTGTCTTAGTTAAGAAACGTCCTTCACCGTTTCGTCTCTTCTCTCTCTCCGTTTCGTTTCTTCTCTCTCTCTGTGGCTCTCGTCTCCATCCTCTCCTCTCCATCCTCTCCTCAATCCAAAAGTTAAGCTTCTATTTCTGTTCGATCAATTGTGAATTCTCCTCTCTTTTCTCTTCTCCACACTCTTCAGGTATCTCTTTCTCTCGCTTACTAATCAATCGCTCTTCAATTTGAGTTTCTTTGCTTAAAAATTGAAACTTTTTTGGTCTGGTTTCTTTATTGATCAGGTGAGCAAGCATGTCTCTCAAACCTAGCGCGAGTGGTTATTTTTTTTTATTCTAATGATGTGTTCTGGATAGGGCTGGGCATTCGGAGGTCCGTTCGGGTTTCGGTTCGGGTGTAATCGGGTGTCGGGTTTTCGGATATGAAAAAATCAGCACCATTCGGATATTTAAAAAGTTCGGGTCGGTCTCGGTTCGGGTGTTGTCGGGTTCGGTTCGGGTTTCCTACCATACAAACAAAACCGTTTACACCCGATATATTATATGGTGTCGGATCTTAACCGGGTTTTGGTTAACCGAACACTAATTTGTACCTGGTTAGACAATAATTAATACTCACTAATCTTTTTGTATTTGACAATGATCTTCCAATACAAAGTACCAAACGAGATCTTCCAATACAAAGTATCAAACGCAAGACCAAACGACTTAGAAATGTATGCAAGTCTTACAAGACAAACTAAAAAAGAAACATAATTGTAAAACCAAAATATAACTTTATTGAAACTGAAACCAAATAAAGCTCACAAGTACTGAAATGAAAACCAAACAAGAATCATTATCCAAAACCAAACATAAGCAACATTATTCAATGAAATGATAAAACCAAATCTCTAAAACTTGAAACTTCAATCTTCAACTTCGACTTTCAAACTTGAAACTTCAATCACCAAGGTTGTGAGCCTCAAACTCTGACACAAGAAGACAATCGATTCAGTAAAATAACCCATTTAAAAAATTTAAAGAAGAGAGCTCAGTTGAAGTAATATACCTTTCTCAAGTTTATCAAGCTGCTCAACGTCTGCAAGAATCTGTTCGTTTGTGATGATGCTTTCACCAAGTTTAATATCAGCCAGCATCCATTGCTCACTACACAGAAGAACCTCTATCATGAAGTGAGTTAAGCAGCTTCTGTGTGGTTCTAATATCCTGCCAGTTGTGCTAAACGCACTTTCTGAAGCCACAGAAGAAACCTGCATAGCAAGGAGATCTCTGGCCATTTCAGCTAGAACCGGATACTTGATTTTGTGCACTCTCCACCATGACAGAACGTCAAACTCGAGTCCCATTAAGAGTTTAGGAGTCTCGACAGCTTCCTTCAAGTAAACCTCAAGTTCATCCCTTGTATCTTCACCCTTTTCAGCTACAAGTTCCTTGTACACAGCATCCATCCTCTCATAGCCGAAATCATCAACAACCAGCTCCATTCTTTCTGATGCTTGCTCTTGAGACTCTGGACCAGGGACACTAGGCGCTTGAGGTGACTGCGAAGCTTGCCCTGAAGACCCTCTGAACCGCAAGCTATACTCCTTGAACATGCTTTGGAGAAGATCACTCACTGATCCTAGCATTTGCTTAGCCTCAAGACTGTCTTTCCCATACAGTTTCTCAAAACATAGCTTAGCAAAATGCATCTTATTCCTAGGATCAAAGATTGTCGCTAGGATCAACATCTTATTAACACCTTTGATACCATCCCAGTACTTCAAAAACTTCTTCAACATATCTGATGCTGTCAACTTCAAGTCAGAATCAAAGCTATTAGCTAAACCAGTGAGATTTCTCTCAATGGTAACTATCTCACCATAGCATTTGTATGCATTGACCGTAGAGGAGGCAGAGACAATCAGTGTGCTGTTGTAGAAGATGACCAAAAAACGAATCAGCTTCTCAACACCACTCCAGTCGCTAGCAGTAGGTGGTCCACACCTCTTAGCTCCATTATCTACTTCCAAAAAGTAGTCATTGTACAGCCTATCTTCTGCTTCCATCCTATCAAATGCTACCTTAAACTGGAGTGCTCTAGATAACATAAGAAAAGTAGAGTTCCACCTAGTCTTTATATCAAGAGGCAAGCTACCACGAGTCATCTTACCAGTTGTGACTCTTTGATCAAAAGCATTGAGCCTACTGGTAGAAGACCTAACATACTGAACCGCATTCCTGATAGCTAGCACATTATCGCCTAGATCACTCAAACCCTCCTTAGCAATCAGATTTATAATATGCGCAGCACACCTCATGTGTAAAAATTCCCCATCTAAGACCAAAGCATCAGGAGATATTGAGCTAAAGACCCTATGGAACTTCCCAAGAGCAGAAGTGTTGGCAGTTGCATTATCTACCGTGATACAGAACAATTTCTCGATACCCCAGTCGGCTAAACACTGTAAAAGAGTTGTAGCAATGGTCTGACCTTTGTGATCCATCACGTACTTGAAGCCAATGATCAGCTTCCTCAGCTGCCACGATTCATCAATGAAGTGTGCAGTGATAACCATGTAACTTGCACCTGATATGCAAAACACAAGAATTAAACGTATAAGTGTTTGACATCGTATGCAAGATGAATCGTATTGAAATATTTAATAACCAAAACACATTACCTGTCACTTGAGATACCCAAATATCAGTGGTAAGGGAAACCCTTTGTTTGCTTGCTGTAAGTAAGTTCTTCAATGCAGCTTTCTTCTTAGCAAACATCTCGACAATGTTTCTGGTCGCAGTCCTTCTTGAGTGAGGCTTGAAGAGGTTAACCTTGCAATTTAAAAGAAGAAAACAGTAAGAAAATTGATGACTTTAAAACCAAATTACAAAAGTAAGACATTATAAAAGTAAGTAAGTTTGATGATTTAAAAAAACAAAAAAAAAAATCAAAAGAAAATGTTGTACCTTGTCGCAGAAGTTTTTAAAACCAGTACTTTCAATGAATGAAAGTGGCAATTCTGCTACCACCACCATCTCGTTACAAGCTTCTCTGAAAAGCGCTTCAGTCACCTTGGATGCCTTTAGGTTTCCTCCATTACCAACTTGCTGTTGATTTTTTTTGTTCCTAGTCAACCACGCTTGGTGTTCTTTGCAGATTTGAAGATGCTGCTTCAGGTTAGAAGTTCCTGACTTGGATGCACATGAAAAGACCTTCTGGCAATGGTGACAGATACACTTGTTTCTATTCTCTTTGGTTCTGGTGAACTGCTCCCACACAGTAGACCTTGGGACAACCAACTTCTTCGCCTTCATCGCTTGAGATGATGCTCCAGATGTTGCATTTGCATCGGCAAATGTCTCTTGGTACTCTTGGTCTTCACATTGCATTTGAACATCAGTCTCTTGGTTATCAAAAGCTGAGGATGTCATCTGCAAGAGAAAAAAAAATTAGTATTAGCTTTAGAATATATGAAAACAAAAACAAAACAAAAAGAACTAACATCATCACACGTCTACATATAAATGAAAAGAACAAGAATTATTACAGACAATAAGAGGAAGAAAACAGTAAAAGAACTAACATCATCACACGCCTTGTATCTCAGAACTAACACTAGAATAACTAACATTACAGAACTAACATCACACGCCTTAATACTCAGTACACACAATAAGAAGAATAAGTTCTTAAACGCATTAAGACGCATGAGAAGTTCAGAACTATAAGCGACAATTCAACCCAATATCTAAAATTGAAAATAAAATACATGACTTATAAGAAAATAAAGCACCTTGATTGATTACTTTCTTACTAAAGAGGTGAATTGGCTTGTGAAATCTAACGATACGCAGAGACATATATACTCGATGGATTAAGGGTTTCACTTTCATCGAAGTCGGTGATTCAAAGATATTTGATTTTCGGGTTTATGGAAAGGATTTCGGGAAAGGATATACGGGTGTTGAGATTTGGGAAAGGATTGGGAGATTTTCTCAGGGATTTCCGCAGAAGATCTTTGTGTAATCGAAACAAAAGGGGGTAGGGTTACACTGAAGGTTATGTATCGATCGGTTATCGGATGTAATCAATCGGTTGTCGGGTTTTAAACCGAACCGAACCGACACCCATTATAACTTCAAAACAGGAACCGCATGGTTTATTAAGCACATCCAAAACCGACCCAAACCGGCTAAATCGGACCGGGTTCGGTTCGGTTGATCGGTTCTCGGATTTATTGCCCAGGCCTAGTTCTGGATACGTGTCATGAGTGAAACATAATTGTTTTTGTGGTTGCGATTTTCTCTTCTCATAGGACTTGTAGCTTATCAGGAGGGTATGCTTTGTTCTCTTTCTATGGCTTTGTTGTCTCAGATGAGTGTTAGTCTATTTCTATTCGACCAATTGGGTTTCGATTGAAGTTATCTTCACTGTATTGCAGGAATGCTGCTTTCACTATGTTGGGCACTGATGAGACTTTCTGTGAAAGCAATAGAAGCACAAGGTGCTCGAGTTTGTGAGTACTGTCCATGACCTATGTGGTGTTCTTGGTTTGGACTTTTTAAGCACTGTCACAGAAGTTCATCCGAGCTTAGATGAAGACACCACTGTCCAGGCCAAGAGCATTAGCAATGAGACGCTTTCGAGGTTGGCTAAAACCGTCTTGACTCTTAAAGATGATAAGAAGCAACAACTTCAAAAGGTAAAAAAAAACAGACAAATCTCTCTCTGCATCATGACCTGAGATGAAACATATGCTTTATATGACTGTGTTTCTTGATTTCAGCTTCAAGAGCTGGCTACTCAGCTAATTGATCTATGGAACCTGATGGATATCCCTGATGAGGAGAGGGAGCTTTTTGTTTATGTTACTTGTAACATCTCAGCTTCAGTCGATGAGGTAACTAAACCATGGATAGTCAGATAGCTTTTTGATTATGTTACTTGAGCTTACTGAGTTATTAGCAGACATGGATAGTCAGATAGCTAAGGCTAAAGAAGAAGCGGTTAGTAGGAAGGATATTTTGGACAGAGTTGAGAAATGGATGTCAGCTTGTGAGGAAGAGAGCTGGCTAGAAGACTACAATAGGGTAATAAAATAATGCATATGTTTTTTCAAACACTATGATACATCATAACACATTAACTTTGAGTTGGTTCTTGAGAATAGGATCAGAACAGGTACAGTGCAAGTAGAGACGCTCATTTGAATCTCAAGAAACAGGATCAGAACAGGTACTTGTGGTCATATTGTCTCTCACGGAAGCTTGTAATCTTGTACTCTCTACTGTTGTTGTAATGAAAGTGTTTATAATTTTCTTAAAGAAAACATAATCAAGAGACTTTCAATGTCCTACCAATAATCACCACTTTGTTTAAAGTCCCACCAATTGTCCCTAGCTTAGCAATACTAATAAAAAAATCTAAGGACTCAAATAAAAGTCCCACCAATAATGTTGCTCTTATGAAGAAAAAGAAAACGCTCTTGGTTCGGTTCTAGGTCTTGTCTTGTCTTGTGTATAGAGAATCGTTTTTTATTTGTCTAACGGCTCCTTGAAACCTGAGCTTCATTTTTATAAGAAAAAATCCTTCATGACTCATGAGTCTTGTCAACTCTATTACTCAGATATAACTAAAATAAGAACAACTCAACTTTTGTAAAATTTTTAGTTAAAATTGTGGACGACACTAAAGTATGGGGAGACTCGTCCATAAATTAAGATAATGGGCTGTGGATTGACTTTCGCATTTCACTGTGAGCTGGTATGGAGTGTCGACTAACTATAGAGCATGAGTCCTACTAAACCACGTAGGCTAATCACCTTACATGCTGTGAGTTAGCAAGCTCCACATGGACCACTAAAAGCAAAAGAAAAAGAAAAAAAAAGAGAGAAGAAGAAGCATGAATCTAATTGAAAAAGTTACACCTTCCATGTAAAAGGATCAGAAGAGATGGATCAATCAAATGTATAAGAGTTTTTAGGATTTAGGTTCATCAAGGTTTAAGAAGCCTTGTAAAAGAAGACATATCTAAGGTTACCTTACAGGTTTGGGCTTCAGTGCAAGCATGCCGGTTATTTACATATCCGAGGCTACCACACATGCAAAAGAGTTTGGGCTTCAGTACAAATATGCCTTACAAGTTTGGGCTTGAATCTTTTATTTTTTTGAACACAGGGCTTAAATCTTTATACTTGGAATTCTGATGCCTTCCAAGCCATGCGATTATTAAAAAGGAAGGAACAAAATCACGATTCTACACTTTTACGTAGCTTCACTTCTCCATGATCATGCTTCGAATATTATATGAACGAAACGTATTTTCTTTCTCCAAATGCCCAAATTTTAAGAAAATACAATACGTACAATTACAAAGAGAGGTTGCGCGAGTGCTTTTTATTCACCAGTTATATCTCTACGATATGTTTGGTTTGGATCCCATTTAAAATCTATAGACCTTTTTTTACAGAGTGAATATGAGTCTGATAACTGATTCGGTATGAATATCAGATAAATATGGGCAGCTGTAACCTGTAGTTCAAAAGATCGTCGTCGAAATATAATGGACTTCAGTTGCAAAAAAAAAAAATAATATATATATATATAATGGACTTAACCCAAAAAAAAAGAAACATAGCGGATTTTTAATAAATACGTAGGGAAAAAACCCAGGATTAATAGTATTTGCTTCTTGAAAAAAGAAAGTCACTGTTTGGTGTCCACATACCAAATATATATCTGAAATTATTGGCCTACCAACAAAGACCCGAGGGACAATTATAAAAATATTCAATCGTATCATATCATATCAAGTTAAACATTTAAAAATAAACTAGATTTTGATCCGCGCTTTAAAAACGTGGGTTTATTTTCTTTTATTTTTTTTTAAATTGACAAATATTTAGTAAATGTCATATTTTTATATATTTGTTTTTTTATAAAAGACTTAAGATTTTTTATTTTTCTTTATCGTGTTTCATTTTAAAAGAGTATAGGCCCGCGCACAATATCCAGACCCGAAGAACCAACCCGAAACCGACCCGAAAATCAGGGTTCCGAACCCGATCAGACCCGGGGTAAATATCCGAATGAATTCTAAATTACTATATCCGAAGAACCGGTCCCGAATCTGACCGGACCGAGAACCAAATGAGTACCCGAAGATATCCGAAATATATCTAAAGATATATGTTATAATTATATTTATAATTATTTTAATTTTTAAATTAATATTATAAGTTAAATATAGTAGTTATTTTTGGTAATTTGAGTATTTTTGGATAAAATATGATAGTTTGGATAAAAGTTTACCCAAAAAACTGTATTAAATGTATATTTTGGTTACTTTTGAATAATTTGGATACAAAAATTTGAACCGAATCAGATACTTTGGTTATTTTAAGTACAAATAACCGAACCCGTTAGATACTTTGGTTATTTGGTTATTTTGCAGGTTCTTATGCATGAGAACCGAATCCACCCGGACCCGGAAAGACCCGACTCGAACCTGATCCGAAATTTTATAATACCCGAATGAAGTTTAATTTCAAAACCCAAATGGGGTTTAATTTCAAAACCAGAAAAACTCGATATCCGAAAGAACCGATCCGTACCCGAATGGGTATCCGAACGTCCAGGTCTAATGAGTATTTATGTTTAGAAAATTAAACTTTATTTTTAATGTATTAAGTTGGTATAACTCTGATATATTAATTTTATTATGTTGTTAATTTTTTAATAAAAATTATATACTTTTAATAAAGATTTATACTTTTCAATGAAAAAATTCAAATTTTTTTATGAATGCTTAAATTATATTTAAAAAACATAATAATTAAGTTATTAATTTTTGTTCACTACACAAAATATTAAGAATGGTTGAAAATAAATTATTTGAATTTGGAGAAAAAATAAGAATTGTATCTGATTTCTTAATCGGTTCAAATGGTCCAAGAGAGATGATGTGGGCAGTGGACTGGATCTAAGAAAAAATGACCCAATAAAAATGTGTTATTAATATTACTTAATTGTCCTTAATGAAATAATCAATGTTAGTTAAAGAAATGACAGGTTTAGATAAAAAGCACAATAGAATTCTGCTTTAATAGTATTAATAGCATAGATACGTAGGCATGAATTATAATAATCATACACCGTATGGTTGCTTGTGTATATAAATGGAGCGGCATGGTAACACACAATTCCCCCCTTCAAGCAACAATCTAAGTTACATATATAAAAAAATAAAAATATTTTTCCTTCTTCTTAAGAATAGTCAGAACAATAGGATGTTGATTGGGAATCGGCGACGTCAACAAATGCAGAGAACACCAAGCATGCCGAGGATCACTATCGAGGTTGATGATAATCAGACCGCCGGCCAAGACACTGACGTGGCTATGGCGGTGGTAGACGGCGGAATTAATTACGACCAGCGGTTCTCGGCTGTGTTGTCGCCGGGAAATCACAGAAGGAACGAGAGAAAAGACGATGGGAAATCAACGTTGCAGTCGTCGTCTTTCCTTGGAAGCTGTGGCTTTTGCAAACGTCGTTTAGCTCCCGGTCGTGATATTTACATGTACAAGTATGTTATTATTTTTTATCTTACAATTCTATATTTCTAAACATCATCTTAATTACTACAGTATATACATATATACATCACTACAATAACTGCTTTTAAAAAAAAAATCTGACGCATCGGAAAATAACATTTATAAATTTGTATATAATGTAAAAAATTGTAGAGGAGATGCAGCGTTTTGTAGCATGGAATGCAGAGAACAACAAATTGAGCAGGACAAAGGCAAAACTCCAAGCAGAGTCGTTTTATCACCGTCAAACTAGATATGTGCATGGCTCAAATTAGCTTTTACTATTAAGTTTGTGTGTGCAATTTGAGCTTGTGGCTGTTAATTATTAATCAGCATCATTATGTAAAAATTGATCCCTAAACAAATTGGAATGAAACTCGTTCATGTCATGCATATTATTTTTGTTCCACATTACTTTGCCTCTTTGATAAATCTGGGTTTATTTAGCGTGACGATATGCTTTTTATATGTACATTTAAAGAGCTAGTGAAAGTTGAAGTAAGCGCACCACGAACCTCCCTTTTATAAGACTAAATAAATCTCAAACCAAATGCAACTCACGGTAATTAAGATTTTAATTAGTAAAAGTACACACCTTTTAATAAAAAGTCGCATCATTTTCCGTATTCTATGGCTAGTACATGAATAATGACAGTGTGAATAATTTCTATTGGATATTATGAACTTTCTTATGATATTATATATGATATTTTTGTCAAGGCATCATTGGTAGAAATTTACAAAAGGTTTAAATAGTGGAATTGAAATAGAGGTCATTTGTCTCGTGACGATGAAAGCGTATGATAGTTAATTACGAAGCGTAAAGTAAACTAATGATAATGCACGTCATCCCCGATCAATATTTGTATTGATTTTCTAAATATACTGTGGAAATGAGTTTGTTCATTATGTAGAATTAGATTAGTTTAAACAGATGAATACTTTTGACACGACATTTAAAATGGAATGAAGGAAGTAACTCGTTGCTCAATAATTGAAGACTAAAAGATGTTAAATACTACTACTATTAGTGATGGATTATGCGTTATCACTAGCTTATAGATAAGGATTAGGTTTATAATTGGTCTATAATGTATTGTTTTTTCTTCACTCGTTTTCTGTACTCCAAACTTCGAGGCTTAGTTGTTGGAGTTTCAGGAGTCATCACAACTTGTCTTCGTTACTAATTACTGATTAATTAATCACCAACAATTATATAAACCAAGGATTTAACAAGATTCATTTGGTAGTAGGGTATCTTCAACTAAATTAATCCTTCAACATATATTTAAATTATCTGCGACATCACTCTCCTTTTCTTGAATAATAAGAAGTCGTTGAGGTCATTGATGATGCTGTGATAGAATGGAAATTTTAAACTATTCTTTTATGGTTTATGAATCAAGAATTGGCCCAAATTATAGACTTGCAAATAAGTTTTGTTTTTAAAAAGGAACATCATGAAAAGACCAATACGTTTTAAAAAATTTACTCGTCATTTTCTATACAACTAGATCGTAATTTTCTTAAGTTCACAATAAAATAATAATACCGAATTAAAATTGACAAATTTCATTGGACGGAAATCATGATTATATAACGCAAATTACAAGAAGTTTACACAATATGAAAAAAAAAAGAAGTTTACACAGTATGGAAGTGAACCATAAAGCGATTATATGAAATTATGGTCCAACCTAGAAACACTTGTACAATAAAACTATATAACCCATCTGGATTACTAGAAATACAAGTTACTTCACACCCAACAGAGATCAAACCAAAAGCTCTCTGATCTCTGAAAACACAAGCATTCATATTTTAAAACACATAATTAAGAAAAAAAACCAAACAAAGGAACTTAAAAGTCTTTATATAATGAACTCATCGAAGGTTCTTATACGCTTCATGTTCACTTGTACTCCAAGATCATGTTGTTCTCCGGAGCCAGCCCAACGCAGGCCCTAAGAATGTTCTCCAGCATCGCCCGCTGCTTAGACAACGCATTAACCACCGGTGTTCCAGGCGGCACGAGCGGTGCCTTGGTGAGGTAGCTGAGTATAGTGGCCACAGGATGGAAAGAATGAAACTTCCCCTGCCAACAAAAGAAGAATCAAAACCACGTACGGTTTCATGAAATCCCAATAATATAATTGGTTTTGTGAAGAGCCACCGACGAACCTCTTTCTCGGATTTGAACTGAATCCTGGTGCTGAGTTCAGCGAGGAGAACAAGATCCAAGATAATTGGAGCAGCTAGGAGAGAGTCCTCGCAGGTGTTGTGCATCACAATTGTGTTCTTTCCTCCCATGAATATCTCTGATGTATACTCATCCATGGCTCGCTTGCTATCTGCAACATACGGTACATACTGCAACACACACAAAATGGATCAATACTGCAATATACAAAAGGTTTTGAGTGTTTTTTAATTAAGATAGTTAAATAGCTTACCTTGATGACAACAACATGGTCAGGGTGTTCCCCGGGCTCGAAGAGGATACCGTTGCTAGCAACCATATCATCCACCACATTACTTTTGGAGATCTCCTTAGATCTGAATGTCTGTGGAGCTGAGAGGTTCATTCCATCGTTGTTCCCTAGGTGATTGTAGCTCACTATTGAAGTAGGCTGTTGTTAACACAACAAAAACAATTTTTTTTTTAAATAGGTTTCTTCACTAACAATTAAGAAGGAGAGTTACTTGATACGCAAGCTAAAAACAAACCTTGATTCCAGCACCAACAAGGAAATCAACCAAGACGGATTTCATCTTGGTTTGACCACTCTTGAAGTCATCACCACCGATCAAAACATTGTTCTTGATAGCCAAATCAATAAGACCTGGAACAAAGGTGTTCTGAGGGCTTCCATTGATGAAGGGGATGCCTTCAAGAACACATGCAATCGCATAAAGCGTGGAAGGAGAGATCTCAGACTCATCCCTTTCCACAGACTTCATAAGATTCTCCATTGTGTCGTTTAGCCCCACGATCACATTGCTGTAACGCTCTGTGTTACCCGTCCACAGAACCACAACCTTATCCACCTTGTTCTTCTCCTTAAACTCCCTAACATTCCAAAAAAAATAAAAACAGAGGAGATTGATTGATTCAAGTCTGTTTAATCATCCATCACAAAGTATTATCTGATGATTACTAACCTCATGTCCTTGATGATTTGGTCGACTTGTTCCTTCTTGGTACCTTTGATGACGTTGTTGGCACGTGACCCCTGATTGGCAGCGACGAAATCAGGATCGAAGATACCAGGGAGTGGGACAATGTTCTCCATGAAAGGCCTAAGCTGTTTCTGCAGATCAATGTCAAGAACCTTGGCTCTCCCCATAGCGTCTGCTAGATTCATATCACTTATGTCCCATCCACCAAACACAACATCATCTGGATTAACCTGTTTTCAAAAAATCTCCATATAAAACACACAATCAAGAGAAGAAGACCCAAAAAAAACAAATCTAGATTTTGTTTACCATTGGAACGAGACTCTTGAAAGGAGCATAGATCTCTTCACCGTTGAAGGATCCGACACGAATAGACGATGCTTGTGTTAACGACCCGAAGTAGTTAGCTTGTTGCACTTTGTCCTTGGTCGCCCACGAGATTCCTCTGTTTATGTTTTATGTTTCGGATCAGATCTTAAAAATAAAATGATTAACATTTTCATGGATAGGAACATAAAAGACTCACTCTTTATTGGCAATTACACCGGCGGTGAGGGTTGATCCATTGTTTCCTCCCCAACCAACAAGCATAACCCTGTCGGAAACCAAAAACAAAACAAACAAAAAAATTGAAAATTTCGTAAATCTAAGACCAACCCCACAGATGAATTCACGACGGAGAAACCGAGGAAACTTTTTTGTTTTTTACCCTAATTTGGGGACACGAGTATCGGTTTTGAAATCGTATTTGACAACCTTGGGCTTCACGATCCACTGGTAAGCACCGTTAACGTTCTCGTGAACGACTTCCGTCGTCTCGTAATCGTACATCGAATGAATCTCATTCTCTGTGTATTTCACGTTCGGGCTCTCAACTTTGAAGCTCTCGATGAACATCTTTTACAGATACCTCTGTTTTCTCGGTTTTTGAATGATCGTGTTTTGTTGTTGTGGGTTTGATCTTCTCTTAAGTGGAGTTATTTATAGAAAAGAGCGCGAGGATGATAGACACGTGGCGTTGTATCAGTGGTTTGTGGTCCCTCTTAGCCAATGCATGTGAGAGAGCTCGTTGATGGTTATTAGTGAATCATACGTGTGTGACGCCTCACACGTGAGAGGCCCTAGCGGAGAGAAAAAGTGTGACACGTCGGAGCTCTGGACCATACACGTGGCGTCGTTTTGCCAGTAGCAATGTTTTGTCGGATCTTCTTGTCGGACTCACATTTTTTTGTTGAAGCCTGAAGGTACTCGAACAAGGTGGGGGGACGCTAGTTACTTCCGTTACTCTCCAGTGTTTCCGTCGTTGATGGGATATTATCTCCGTTACAGTTATAGTTTACGACAGTCGTTCCTCATTTACAGAAAAGTGAAGAGTGTGTAACAGTCTAACACACACCACACTTAGCTGCCACATAATCTAAAATGAATGTCACGTTCCAGAGATGGCGCGTGTAGTATCTAATGTGCCTTTTAACGGTCGTTTGAAAACATTGTCTGAAACGTTTTCTTTAGTTGGGTCCCGCGGAATCTTGTTGGCTTGTTTCGACACGTGAATTATGAAGCAACCAGCATACATATGTTACAACATTTTAATTAGTTTTATATTGTTGTCATAGTAATTAACGTTTAATGTTTTTAATCTTTTCTAGTTTATAAATATTTCATGTGGACGTTTCTAGTATTATTTGGAGATACTCAGTTGATTCGTACAGACAATATAAATCCTTTAAATTAATTGATACTACTATGCATAAATTTATTAGTAGTAATTCCGATGATTTCGAGGTACACTTATTTTTATATAAATGAGTTATCTAATTATTGTATTGATAACAAGTCATACCATCTTACTCCTTATTTTTCAAACTATATTTTCCATATTTAATAAATTTAAAGTAACTTAGATTTTTCTTAATTAACTAATTATGACTGAGTAATGACCATAAAACTTGAGACTAACCATTATGAAAAAAAAAAATATATATTATATATATATATTATAATATAACTAACGATATCAACATATTATATGTTATTTTCACATATAAATATTATGAATGCATACTAATACATCCATTTCAACATATTGAAAATAACATTAATGTAATGTTTTGTAGGCTAATTAAGATCAAACGTGAGAATTTGACTCGCGTACCACATTTACATTCCAGCAATCGCGTCATATGCATGCTAATTTTAGTAAAACTAGATAAAGATAGGATATTCTAGTCGACATAAGAAGATATAAACACTGAATCGCATGGTATACAATTTACTTTTATTTAATGGAGGATGAAGGAAGTATACAAAGGTGTTTTGGGCATATATATCTTTGAATGGCTTTGTAAAAGTTGATCGGTATGGTTGTGGCCATACGTACGTTTATTTGTAGCCTTTCTAAAACCTTTTTCTATACTTCTCCACGCCACATATTTATCTTTATTTCACTTTCTTATTTTTCATTCTTTATTTCTTATATATGAATGGTGTTGATGTATGCAGGAAGTTTCTCGTACCATTTATGAAAAGTACACTAAGTCACTAACCATACAATAATTCTTCAAATAATTTTACCCAAATTTTCTTTTCAAAGAATATTAATCATACAATAATCTCTTTTAGTTTTTTTGGCATATACTTCAGTCATCGTAAGTCTAATTAAGATTTTAGTCGAAGCAGAGAAAATGTAATTATTTTAGGATTAAATCGGCGCATGTTGTATCATTCTGAACTATTCAACAAAGGATTTTTTTTTTTTTGCTTAAGAACTATTCAACTAAGTTTTAAACCCTTTAACAAAAAAAGTTTTGAACAGAAATGATATAAAACAATTTTAATTTTCTTGAAAATCTTTTGCAAAAAAAAAACAATTTTAATTTTCTTACAAAGCAGTATAGTCAGAATGTACACGATATATTTGCAAATGGCAAACGAAACTAGCAATTAATCTGGTGCGATTTTACATTTGTGTGTGTGTTTTCTTTCTAGAAAAAATTACATTTGGAAACACTTTTCCACTTTCGTATTACATGCTAGGTCACTTTGTGCTGGAGAGGCACATTATCATATCAAAAGACTATAATCTCCCTGAACTAAAACACCATCGTAACGGGAGTCATTTCTTCTTTATAGATTCCAATTGCTAAAGCACAAAACCTATGCCATCTTTTTTTTTTTTGAACAACTCCCTTTTCCTCTCAGACGAATAGAAAAAAAACCCAGATTCTTCCAAAAAAATCTCAATTTCATCTAAATCGATTGAACAATATGCCTTCAATTCCGTTCACAATCTCTGGCGATAAACGCAACTCTAATTCAATCTGCATCCATATTTCCATCCACCAAACATCATGACAAATCACAGATCTCCTAGTGTGGTAAGTGCTGGAACCAGCTTTATCTTCATCTCCTCTCCGAGATTTTTCAAAGTTGACGGCTCTCCACCATAATCTCAGCTAGGACGAAGCTTCTCACTACCAGAACCAACCTCTGTCTTGCCCATGCCACCAAAGCTTCTCACCACCGGAATCTACCTACGATTGGAATTGGTTTTGACCAGCAGCTGGGGCAGGGTTTGGTCTACTCTCCTCCGCCTGTTCTTGGGTCAAGATCTCCAGTGACATGTGAATTGAAAATAAATATAAGTAGAAGTTGAAGCAGAATTTAGTTTCTGTTCTGATCTAAATATCTTTAGGGATCACAAAATCCTTCGATTTGATATTAATTATGTTGGCCTCTTTTGTTCTGGTTACGATGTTGAGGTTTCGACGTCGAAGACCGGCAAGCACAGCCATGCTAAGTGTCAATTTGTTGCCATTGATATCTTCACTGCCAATTGTTCCTTTTTCCCACAATTGTGATGTAAGTCTTTAAAAAAAACAAACTTTAACTAGATTGATTTCGTAGGACATAAGAACTTTTTATGATCTGATTCAGATTGTTTTTCATAATGGGAAATAAGCATTTAGCTGTTTGTATAATATTGTCCACATCATGTGTTCTTATTTTTGTGTCCACAACTTTTATGTCCACAATTTATTTCTTCTATCCACTATTAGAAAATGTTTTTTCGATAATATTTTAAGTTTATATATGATTGTTCTGTCCACAAACTTAAACTATAACTGAGTGTATAGCTCTGACTAGTATTGTCACAAAGGACTTTTTCTTATTAGGTGAATGCCTACAAATACTTGTCAGAATCTCTCTTAAGCATGTTCCCAACAGTTAGTTAGACCTCTTGGTCTTATTACAAGTAAACTTGAAGATCAATACTTTAGATAGTGTTTTAGATTCTAAGGGATGTGATTAGTTTAAAGTCTTTGTCTTTTTTTTTTCTCTAAACAGGAAAAGAGATGTGAGTGTCCACATGAAGTCATGAACTCGTGTCCACATTTGTAGCATCCACATCTTTGATGTGTTCACGCTTCTTCACTCCGCATATTTCATTTTCTAAAGAAAACTCAGATCGATGAGTGGTCTAACTCTAGTCGATTGAGAACTTAGTTTATAAAACATTTCTGGTTCAGATCATAAACAAGCAAGAACTATATGATTTGTGAAAAAATAATAAAAAGAAAACAATTTTTGATGTGTTCATGGAAGATTAGATTTTTACTCATTATTGTCGACATATTTTTATGTTTTAGATGGCTTAAATGCACATCAAGACTGCTCGTGAAGTTCCTCAATATGAAAGCAATTCTAGAGAGCTTGATTTCACTCAAAGCAAAGATATAACAAAGGTAAAAACATGTCCGGTTTTTAATGAATTTCTTTGACCGGTCTGTATGAAATATGTGTGTACACAACTTGTCCATCCACAATTTAGTTTCCTTGTTTTCTCAGAGATTGTTTGCAAAATGATAAGACATGTTTGCGTGTTTAGCATCGTTCATATTTTTGTGTTTAGCATCGTTCATAAGTGTGCTAAATTGTTTTGATCTTTGAGATTTGATTATTCTTTTGGATCAAAGTTTGAATCTTTTTTCTAATTTACATTTGTCTGGTGAAGAAAAAAGTGTATGAATGGTTCGTGTAGTCAAAGTAGATAAAAAATACTTGTTCACAAGTTACCGTCCACAAACATCAATCTACATAGTAAAAGGATGTCAAAAACTGTATGTGTACGGCTTGTGGACAGCTATTTGTGAAATGTCCATACCTTTTTATCAGCATCCACATTTGTGTATGTTCACATCTTTTTCTTTGTCCACATCCACATTTTTTGTATATATGTTAATATATAAATATATATATATATATATGGATGTCAAAAGATTGAGAATTTCATATATAATTTATTGTGACAGTTATAATTATTTTATATATCTTAAGATTTGAAATATAAGTAAAAGAAAACATAAAGTGAAATAATATAAACAATAATAACCAAATATAAAACCTAGAAAATACTAACTACATTCCAACCAGACATACAACTTATAATCACTTGCTCGGCAAAGGCAAAACTGTATAAAGGGTATAGTGGTATAAACACATAGGAGAAAGAAGGAAAAAGTGTGCCCCAAGTGGCATGTGTCTAATGATGCAAAGAAAAAGAAAAAAGTGTCTGATTTGGTAATCAACTCTTCTTTCTATCAGTGATCTGATTTGATGTTTATGATACTTGGTGTTGGTAAACTGGTAACAGTTTTATTAGAATACTGAATTTAGCTGCAGCCATTTACGATTCTTTGATTAATATGGAAATAAATATATACTCACTTTGTTCTAAATAGTACATAAAATTTTAGGATTGTGCATAATTATTAAGAAATTTGTTTTTTATCTTTTTTTTTTAACTCGAAGAAAGTTGAGATACATAATGTCGATAATAAATCAAAAACAAAGAACATAAACCAAACAAAGACATAAACAGAGCTTAAAACTCATATATGTCCATATATTCCTTCCATCTTTCCAGAAGAATTCAATATCAATGGAACTGACCTAAAGAACAGATGTCTTGAGTAGTCCCAACCCTGAAGGGAATATCACCAAACCATACTAGAACCAGCAACACCACTAACAATCGAGAGGTCAAATCTACACCTATTCCAGCAGCTGCTATCCATGTGAAACTTGCATGACCAGAAACCACCATTAAAACTAAGATACAAGGACAAAAAACCTTGAAACGCTACTTAGGAAAACGTCAAAGAAGACCACCAGTTCTTACACGCGGACACTCGCAAGGCAGCCAAGTGACCTACAGAACAAAGACTGCCCACCTCCTCGCAAGAGAAAAACTGAAGGTCAAGTTAACTGCTTCGTCTAGAAACCATCTCCCAAAACCACAAATGTCCAAGATAAGGTCTAGTAGATACCTCCACAGCGAACATAAATCACAAAAAACGAACCCAAAAAGCCAACTTAGGATGCGGCGAAGTGACTGAAACAGCAAGAACCAAACAAAAGTAGTATTCCCACGACTTCAAACTAATATTTCACCACACAAGAACATAAGTTCCGGTGATCGAGATGCTAGAAAAACCATCATTCCCAGAGACACAAAGCCGGCGATAGAGATGCTAGAGGAACCATCCCTTCCCGGAGACAGAAAGCCGGCTGTAAAGAGCTTTGAGAACTTCTTTCCCCGGAGTTTTAGCCGCTCCCGGTGGCGGTGAAAACCACCAACCACCAGAGCAAGATAGAAAAGACCGACGACTGCTCTTCTAACTGAAATTTGTTTTTTATCTTTAAAATATTATTAAAATATATTTAAAATTATTCAACTAATCACAAAACATACTACAAAGTATTAGTGGCTATACAGTTTTTGATAAAGTTAAAAATTACATTGATATATAAAAATATTTTCTATTTTAAAACATCAAAAACTTCCTAAAACATCGAAAATGGATGCGGTTGATTCGAATGCCACCGCTTCGATGGGTTGTATGGCGCCGGGATCGGTAGCGGTGGTCAAGTCGGTGGATGAGGGATTTGATTCGGTTCGGGTTTCCGGTAGATCCGAATCCATTGCCGGAGATGAGTCCGAGAACATTGTGGAAGTGCAATTGCAGCCGTGGAATCAACTTACGTTATAATTGAAAACTAGTACTTGTGATTAAACTGTTTAATGGTTTTCAGATAAATGGACCCAGTCAAGGCCCGTTCAGTTCTGGGCACATGGTCCAACTCACTCATTTGCGCAAGGGATCTACTTCAAAACGGATTTTCTTTAGCTTTTCTTTTCTCATGGACGTATAAAATATTTGAAGTAAAGTTTGTATTTTGAAATATAGATAGAAAAGTTAGCATAAGGTTAACGCGTAGATACTTTTGGCTATCTGCCACTATTTTAACATAGGATCCAGCGAATTTAGCGGCCATAACATTAATGTCAAGCAGATGAACAGTTAAGTGTCTTGATACCAAACCATATAGGACATAGCTCATAAATATACTTATCTATTCGCATTATAGAATTACAGGTTACATCAAATACAGTGTGCGAGAGTCTAAAGTCCACATTCACATTTTGGGATGTGTTCCTGGGTTTTAGATCAAAGACGTCGGTCAACGAATCAATTTTTTTTTAAACTGACACTATCGTTTTCGATAAACTCTGTTTTACCTAGCAGTTAGTATTAGTAGATTACTTTCATTTCGTAGTTTTAATGTTTTATACTAGGTATCTAATGTTATTATCAGCTAATGCACTTTTTCTGCATCGAATTATCTTTTCACGATTCTCACTGGTTACTGAATTACTCAATAGTCAAAAGTCGTTGATTGTTGACTTGGGAGTTGTGACAAAATTTTCCAGTTAGTGTTAGGTGTCCAAACAAAAAGACAACGACTCGTTTGATTCTTTTTTCAAAGCGTGTTTGTCATAGTTGCTTAGAGAATTAAGAGTGTAATATCCTATGAGTTGAATATCCATAAACTCGACTACTTGTATACATCCATAAACTCGACTACTTGTAATATCCTATGAGTTGAATACAAGCAAGCGATTTCATAATAGACACATTTGTCAAAGTCCAGTTAAAAATGAAATCAAACTTAGGAATATGTACGTGCCATGTGACTATCTTTATACTCACGTTAATTTTTCAATTGATAGAATGCATAACACTGAAGAAGTACTCTATAGTTTACAAGCTTGCAATCAGTCAATCAATATGCAATTTGCAAGTTGTTAATAAAAGTATGCATGAGGATACAAAGTTTATTTTATTTTAATTTGTTAAGCACATGAGCAAAAGCCAAATGAAAGCGCGTTGAGAAAAGAAGAACATATCAAAAGGTGTCGTTTTTGGTCGTCCATGTGACTGATCTCAACTTTCTCACTTTTGCATTGAATTCTTATCCTTCTTCTTTATTTCCATTTCATGTTTGTCTTAATGATTAACTCATATAGTAGACATTATTTTTATTTGATGTAATCAAAGAAACAAAAACCTTTTTGCCTTGTTAGGTTTTGTAATTATCATTTATTTTTAACAAATTAGCGCGTACAAAATTAGACTCGATTTTAATCTACAAACCAACCTAAAAGTATAATAATTTTAATTTTGGAAAGATAAGAGGATGTGATCACCATTTAAACCAATATCAGTTAGGAGTTGTGGGAGTAGTTACGATTAAATTCCTTTTGTCTTTATGTAAAAGAGTATGATTTTTATATGTACAGTACACACAAAAAGCTTATACTAAAGAAAGCGACTGTTCTTATTTCTAGATCTCCCAAATGATTACACTATTGTTTTTACTCTCCCACGTACAATGAGTATTTATTTTTACTAGTTACCCAATACGAACAATCACAAACATACAAAAAACAAGTTAAGAATCATAAAAAACGAGACAAGTAGAGCAGAAAATCTGCAACATGACGGTGAGGTTAAAACAAGTAGTAACGTACACTGAATTGAATATTATCAACAAAAAACGACCGAACTAGTAAATTCTCTGGTCTCCATCTTCTCTCTTTGGTTCACACGCAAACACTCATATATATAACACATAAGCACACTGTCACTAATGCTTCTCTCTCTGTCTCTCCCCCCTTTTTCTATATATTGACAAGCTTGTGATCTATACTCTCAAGATCTGTCTGAACCGTGAGTGGATTCCTAGGAGGTTTTCAGAGAGAAATAATGGCTCCACTAAAGTACTTGTGTTTTAGAAAGATACTGTTGTTGTTGTTGCTCTTTTTCATTCTCTTTTCTTGTTCTTCTTTCTTTGTTACTTTTGCCTCATCAGAGGCTTCTGTTGACGGTGAGCTACAACAAACACAATCCTTAGATCTACATTTTAGAGTGAGAAGATTGTTGGTGAAAGATCTAGAAACAGGTGATGATGTTGAAGAAACTAGTCCTCCTGCTCGCAAGAAGAAGAAGCTTACTGATTCTGTTTCATCAACACCAGCTGGTACTAAGAAGAATCAAACCAAGCTCATTAAACCAATCTCTTCTTCCACCAAGAACCAGACTAAACTCGCCAAGACTACTATGTCTTCCAAACTCAACTCCACCAAATCATCTTCCAACACCACCAAGGCCGGATCAGACCTCAAGAAGCCCAAATCCTCAAATTCTACTTCTTCCACCAAGAAACCAGCAGATCTGTCCAAATCAAGCTCATCAAAGAACAAAACCACCACAAAAACCCAAAGCTCCAAGCTCTCTCCTCCCCCACAGAAGAAGAAAACACCACCATCCTCTTCAAAACCAGTGACCAAGCCCAAACAAGCAGAGAAAGCAATCAAACCATTCTGGCTAGACGACGAGGAAGACGAAGACTTCGTCAGCGAGTTCAGAGACCTCCCCACGAGATTCCAAAGATCACTGATCCCAGACCTAGAGAGAATCTCAACCACATCCAAAAGCTACATCAACAAAGCCAACAAAGAGATCACCAAGAACTTCAAACCTTACTTCGGCAACAAATACTCACCGACCATCGCCTCAGTAGTCTCCTTCGTCTTCATCCTCGTCCCTCTCCTCCTAGTCTCCCTCGTCTTCAACCGTTTCAAAGCCTACTTCTCCCTCCAGAAACTCCTCATCTTCATCCAAATCTACCTCTCCATCTACTTCTCTATCCTCTGCCTCTCCTCGCTCGTCACCGGCATCGAGCCTCTCAAGTTCCTCTACGCCACGTCGAGCTCGACCTACGTCTGCCTGCAGATCATGCAGACCTTGGGCTACGTCTTCTACCTCTTGCTTCTCCTCATGTACCTTGTTCTCGTATTCTCGACTGATTGTAGTTTGGGCCTTAAGGTACTGGGCTTGGCTCAGACGTTCGTGGGTTTCGCGGTGGGTTTGCATTATTACGTGGCGGTGTTTCATAGGGTGGTGCTGCGTCAGCCTCCGAAGACGAACTGGAAGGTGCACGGTGTTTACGCCACGTGTTTTCTTCTCATCTGTCTGTTGTCTAGTGCGGAGAGGAGGAAGAAAGAGTACTTGGAAGATGGCGGTGACGAAGGCAAGAAAAACTGAAATTTTTGCTTTTTATATCACTCTTTTTTCCCTTTGTTTTTATATTTAATTTCGATAAATTCGGCAAAATTTGCTGAAAATGCAATAGAAGAACACATTACTAGTGGAGGTTGGAGATATCTACTTCAATTGTATTTATAAATCAATCTATAAATGTGGAATAAAATTTCATATATTAATACATCGTAAAATATATACCAGTTTTTTAATTTTTCACTAAATTCATACATCGTAAAATTTCATAAACTTGTAACGGCGGCGAAATTAAATGTTGTTTCTCTAGATTTAACATCAGAAGTCAAAATTAATTAACGTGGGGTCCACAGAATCGTAGAGTCGACGACTTCCGTGAGAAGGGGGTACTACAGTCATTTAGGAGCTGCCGACAGAACTGAATGCTGTTGTGTGACTTGTGTCGGTGGAGAGAGGAAAAGGGCCTTTTGTTCCTTAACGTGTTGCTTGTCTGGGCCATTCATTTCAAGCCCATGTTTTATATTAAAAAAAGTGAAAAATTAAAGACAGTCGTTAAAATAAATTAAACCTAATTGAAAACAAAATTAACACCAACACATCAGATCAAAATTCTAAGTAAACTCATATTTTAATTGTCTATTTAAATTTTAAAAATCCAATAATTTCAGACTAAAAAGAAAAAAAAAGAGCTGCACAAGTTTTTTTTTCTTTGTTTTGGACAAAGAGCTGCAGATGTTGTTTTCTTGGTTTGGTATAGACATCAAGGATAGATTCACAAAAATCTTGTTCTTTCTAGTGTCGCTTGTTGGGGCTAGTGAATGTCGCTTTAGAGGACCAGTGAACAAGATGCCCACAACATATTGTTTCAGCTTTTACATTTAAGGCCCATTTGTTCCTGTAAAGCACACTCATCTCATTCACGTTCTGTCTGCTTGTAATATATTGTGTTTGGAAATATATTAATATTCAGAGAAAATTAAGGAAATTCAAATTTGAAATGGTTTGGAATATGTGTTTGAATCATGTGAAAATTCGTTGTTCAAAAAAGAAAACGAATCATGTGAAATTTAAAATAAAATAGAAAATGTTGCAAACACAGTTCTAGAATATATTATAAATATTTAAACAAATTACGAAAATGTTTGGGGGTACATTTACTTAAATGATATAAAGCCATTAGCTCAAATCAAAAGATCAGATCGGAAGAAAAAGCTTTTTCTGAAAGAAAAAAAAAACAGTTAAGAAAGAAAGATGGAGAGAAGCACGCCAGTGAGAAACCCTCACACTTCCACCGCCGATCTGCTTTCCTGGTCGGAAACTCCTCCTCCTTCTGATCACTCTTCCTCTTCCGCCGCTCGTTCTCACCAGGTTCCGTTTATTTTCCTTTGAAATGTTGTCATTTTATTTCTTTCCATTTCTAAAAAAAAAAACTGAGAGAGTTTTATTGTTCTTTATTTATTCATTTTGCAGCCGTCAGATGGAATCAGCAAGGTTCTTGGCGGCGGTCAGATCACAGACGAGGAAGCTCAGTCCCTCAATAAGCTGTAAAACATCCCACTAATCTCTCTTCTCTCATTTAGATCTACTACCTGTATCTTGATACTTGTACTTGGAGATAAAAACAAAACTCTTTAAAAGCTTTGATCTCAAGTTCTGAAAGTGATTGCCTTTTTTTTAATTTTTTAAATTGTTTCTTTGTTTGAAGTCAGTTCATCAAGCCCCACCTCCATTACATGTCAAAACCACCACTGTTCTGTAATTATCCCACTATTATCTTATGAATTGAATCTTCTTTTGAATGTTTTTTTTTATTTTTAGAAAGTGAAATCTTTCCATACCTAGTTTCTTCATTTCTTACCTATTTTGTTTTGATGGTTACAAAATGTTTGAAAGGTGGGTTTTTTTACCGGTCTTTTAACAGTTTTAATAATATATTACAGGAAGAACTGCTCAGGTTACAAGTTAAAAGAGATGACTGGAAGTGGCATCTTTACCAATGAGCCCAAAGGCGTATCTGAATCCGATTATGCTTCTACTGATCCAAAGACTGGACTTCGTTACTATCAAGTAAACTCTTTTTACTTTCTCTTATTACTACTATGTTTCAGTTTCAACGGGTATATATATACAGACTAGTGTGAAAAAACGAATTGGTTTTGTTTATTATTGTTTTGCAGCAAACTCTAAACGGAGTGAGTCAGATATCATTCAGCGCTGACGGGAATGTTTCCCCAAAGAAACCAACCACTTTAACCGAGGTTGCAAAGCAGAGAGAGCTGAGCGGGAACTTGCTCACCGAGGCAGACTTGAAGAGCAAGAAGCAGATCTCAAGTGCTAAGATCGAAGAGATAAGCGGTCACAACATCTTCGGACCTCCAACTGAGATTCAGCCTCGGTCCTTGGCTGCTGCTCATCAAGAAGCTAGAGGTAACAGAGACATGGGAGAGCCTGCACCAAGGAACCTACGCACTTCTGTTAAAGTCTCCAATGTAAGTATCTGTATCTTCTTGGCATTGCTTCGAACTGGATAGGAATCATAATATTTTGTTCCAAACAGCCTGCAGGAGGACAGAGCAACATACTGTTTAGCGAAGAGCCTGAAGTGAAGACATCGAAGAAGATACATGACCAGAAGTTTCAGGAGCTCACGGGCAACGGTATCTTCAAAGGAGATGAGTCGCCTGGAACTGGAGACAAGCAGCTAAGCTCAGCTAAACTCAGGGAGATGAGCGGGAACAATATATTTGCAGACGGGAAGTCAGAGTCCCGAGACTATTTTGGAGGTGTGAGGAAGCCACCAGGCGGTGAGAGCAGCATCTCTTTGGTCTAATAAAAACTTGTGACAGTTTGGTATTCAAAAAAAATCCAAAGCTTCTCACGTTTAATGTTCTCTTTAGAATCTTAGTTTCTTAGATGGTCCAAAACCCCTTTGAGCTTAATCTTTGTATGGATTATTGTCTTTGACTTCAAACCTTTTGGTGTTTGTCTCTGTTAACTTATTTATATGTATTTGAGTATGGTTTTCTTTTTTTTTTCTGTAGAGATTGCTTCTTCTTCTTTTTTTTCTGTAGCATAACCTCTCAAGCATGAAGCAACGACGTCGTTTGAGTAGTCAAAAAGTAATAAAAAGAGAAGCGACTTCACTGGGGATCGAACCCAGAATCTCTGGTTTCGTAGACCAGCGCCTTATCCATTGGGCCATGAAGTCTTTTGCTATTGTTGAACACTAGATGTTTTAAGTGTGTACAATTATACACTAGATGTATCATGTATGAGAAGAACATTTTGAGAGGGAATATACTCATTTATATGATATAACAGAAAAGCGCGAAGCGTGAGGTCTAACTTGTTCGTCACCTTCACTCTCACCTCACCCCAATAAAGTCTACCGAATGATATTATTTTCTTATTTAGTTAAACATTGTCCCAGAAAAACATTCTTAGAGGGAATATTGAAGTTGGATAAGATATTCAACAAGAATAGAAAAAGCCAAGAAGACAGAGATATGTGATTTTACTTTACTTTTTTTTTTGACCAAATGATTTTTCTTTCTTTTAAGAAGGTTCTGTTTCCATTTTGTGGTGGCGCACATTTTTGTCAACAGGGGAGGATCGTGTGAAAGAATCTGAAAGCTTTTTCCCACCAAAAATAGAATTAGGTTTTAAAAGGAGGCTCTCAGATAAGAACATCATGAGGAAACACAAAATTTTGAGAAGCAGCGCCGAACTTCTTAATCCCATCTCTGCTCCTCCTCCTCCTCCTCCTCCTCCTCTCTCCTCCTCCTCCTCCTCCTCTTCAGGTTCCCCAAGTCCTCCTCCTACTATATTTACTTTCTAGAGGCTTTGCTTTTGGTGTTAGTGGGATTCTTTAGGTTTTGATTGTGGGATAAAATATGATAATGCTTAGTTGCTTGCCTGAGTGTGTTTCTTAGGTTGGAGGTTAAGTTTTTGTGTGATCATTCACTGATAGCTCTTTATTCAATTTTTTTTGCTTTAAATAGGATGAGGAAGATGAGTCAAACAGAAATCAACCAGAGTCTGTCACTGAAGAGAAACCTAAGGAGAAGGAGAGCTTCTTCTTGTCTTGGTATAAACACCACTTGAGGAACTTTTATCAGGCTTTTAAGTTTCCCAAGGGATCTTCTCATGTGAAACCAGATGATGATGATGGCCTTGAGAGGAATCCCATGCAGAGTAAAGAGGAAGCAACAATAATAGTACAGCAAGCAATTATTATACCTGAAATATCAGATCCCTCTTTACTTTTAACGGAGCAGTGCAGACGTTCCCTTTATACTTCACTTCCTGCTCTTGTTCAAGGCAGGAAATGGGTTTTGCTCTATAGGTGAGAAAGAGAAACCACACACATTCATACTTCATAGTTTGATTTTCTAGATTTATCGGTGTAATGTGTGTGTGATCATTTTATTTTATTTTATTTTTTTTAGTACATGGAGGCACGGTATATCACTATCAACGCTGTATAGGAAAAGCCTCCTCTGGCCTGGTCTCAGTTTACTGGTAAACTTAAACTCAATAATGTTGGTTGAATTATGGACCTATAAGGAAGATATGATATCAATGCCAAACCAATGTTGTTTTCAGGTTGTTGGAGACAGAAAAGGTTCGGTGTTTGGTGGTCTTGTGGAGGCACCTTTGCTACCAACTGATAATAAGTATCAGGTTTGGTTCCCAAGATCAAAACTTTCTTTCTTTTTTTCAATCTAACTAGTAATTGACATTCTTTTTGTGTGTTAGGGAACCAACAGTACATTTGTTTTCTCTGATAAGTCTGGACAACCAACTATATACCGTCCCACAGGTATTGTTAGTAACTATTTGCATTACTCAGCAACATAGAGCTTCTTTTTTTCTTATAACACTTTTTTAATAATGGTTTTGCACATTGAGCAGGAGCAAATAGGTTTTACACTTTATGCTCCAAAGACTTTCTAGCTCTCGGTGGTGGTGGACGGTTTGCTCTCTATCTAGATAGTGAGCTGTAAGATTTTCCTACAAAACTCTTATAAATCATATTCCAACAACAAAGAACAAAACCAATCTTCCTTTTGATTCACTGTTTTGTAATAATAATAGGCTACACGGATCAAGTGCGTGTTCAGAGACATACGGGAACTCTTGTCTTGCAAACTCTCAGGACTTTGATGTTAAGGAAGTTGAGGTAGTTTAACTGAAAAGGAAAAGCTTCTTGAATTTCAATTTACTATTGTTTTGTTTCAGCCTTTTTTTTAACTGAACAACCATTGACATCTGTTTGCAGTTATGGGGATTTGTGTATGGCTCAAAGTACGATGAGATTCTAGCTCTCAGCAGAACAACCGAGTCTATTTGCAGGTGGTCATGATACTGGCGAAACAAGTGCAGTTATCTTTTGTAATGTTGCTTTTCTTTGTTTTATAAGTGGGTTTAAGACTCAATTTTGAATGCGTCAAGATTTTCAACTATGTCTCTCCTTGTTTGCTGTGTTCATCTTCTTGAATTTTTCAATTTCTTTGTATTTAATGTGATCTTTAAATGATACATCATCATTCTTCATATGATGATATTGACCTTGTTGTGTGTCGCAAGAACTCTGGTGAAGAAACTTTCTCACTGAGGTTGAATCACTTTCCAATATCTTAGTATATGTTTTCTCTTCCACGTGTGTGTCTCAAGAACTCTGGTGAAGAAACTTTCTCACCGAGGTAGAATCACTTTCAAATATCTTAGTATATGTTTTCTCTTTCACGTGTAGTTTTGCTTCCCCATGTCAACTTATTTGCTACCGTTCCTGTTCCCAGTCTCAATAAGCTGTTGTTTGTAATAATAGTTTTGTTTTCCCTCTCAGACAACTTTGCTATTGACTTGGTTAGGCCTAGTTGCAACTTGCAAGCAAAAAAAAAGCACTGAAACTAAACACATAAGCAAACAAAGTCAATGGTGTTTTTTTGTTTGTTTTATACTCCCTCCGTTTCATAATACTTGATGTTTTAGAGGGATAATTTTATTTCAAATTAGTTGAAGTTTTGAGATTTTAAGGCTACTTTAACTTTAGTGGAAACTGTTCAAACTAATTAGATTTCACAGTCTTTTTTATTATTGGTTAATTGATTTTAAAATTATATCTTTAAAATATTTTTATTAAAAAATATAATTTTCTCAATCTTTGTGCACTATGGTAAAACACGTTGAAACGGAGGGAGTAGAAAAAATGTTGAAACAAAAACTGAATATGTAAAAGGAGAATGGGCTGAGTGTTTACCCATTAAGACTTCATTCAGCCCATTAATTAAATGTAAAGAGGAAGAACATAAAACCCTTTCTTTTCATTTCTAACCTATCCTGAGAGAGAAAGAAGAGAAACTCCGATCAAAAATGGGGAGTCGATTAGGAAGACGAGTTGTTCATTTCGCGAATCTTCCGATCAAGCTTCTGATGCCTACGAAGCTGACGAACATCCACGAGTTCGCGCTGAAAACGATACCTTCAGCGACGAAGATCGAGATCAAGCGAGTCCTCGAGTCACTCTACGGATTCGAGGTGGAAAAGGTGAACACTTTGAACATGGACGGGAAGAAGAAGAAGCGCGGTGGTCTGTTGATAGCCAAGGCTGACTACAAGAAAGCTTACGTCACGCTCAAAAACCCTTTGTCGATCTCCAAGGATCTGTTCCCGGTGAAGTACATCGAGGAAGATAGGAAGAGTAAAGTGAAAGGATCTAGCTTTGTGGAGGAGGAAGATGATAAGAAGAGTCACTGGCTTGATCAGAAGGAGAAGAGGGAGGTCGGTGGCTATGGTAATGGTAAAAGTCGTCGCGGCGGCGGCGGTGAGAGGTCGACTTCGACGGCGAGAGCTTCTGCTGCTGCTGCTTCCGGGGCTAAGTTTCCATGGAGCAGCATGAGATTTGGTGGCAAGTAAGGGTTTTTTTGTTACTAGTCCTCAGTAGGGTTTATGACCAAACTATTATTTACCTGGGGTTTGTGTTTCTTTTTAGCTGTCGGATTATTATGGATTTTGTTTGTGCTGCTTGCTTGTTGTTTCCGTCTTTAAAAGACGAGCTTTTCGTGAATCTGAATCTTATAAGCTCTCAGAGTTTTTGTGTCTTTGGCAAATAAATTATTCAATTGCAATTTAGCAAGATTGAGTTGAGTTTATGTTCAATCACGTCAGAATCTACAAAGGTCAACACTTCATTTCTGTTAGCCAATCATTCCAAACTTTCTCTACTAGTTTAGTGGTTAGTTTTTAATTTAGGAATAAACACTTTAGACATCTTAACAAAGGTAAAGAAATGGTTGGTGGGGAACCTATGCAATTGATGCACTCGCAAGTGTTATTCACAGAAAATGTGTCGACTTATCAACATTATGAAGCTTGGAACAGAAGACTTGAGTTTTGTGGGAAAGAGATTCAAAACAGAGACAGCGAAGAAGAAAGGAGGACAGTGATACAGTTTAGACTACAAATGATTGAAGCTATTGTCTCCGCTTTGCCTCACTCTCAGTGTCAGGTAGATCAATATCAGCGTTCCAACACTTGATCTGCAGATCACAGTGAATGCATAAATATATATATATATATATATATTGATTAATTACACGCTGTAGAGTAGTGTTAGTAATACTTACAAGATGGAGAAAAGGATGACGATTTTCCTAGAATCAAACGAAGCAGCACGCTTGTATCTTCTCCACCTGTTGGTTGGTGCATCATGGCATCTCTCGGAGATAGCTTTATCTGCAACAGAATAGACTCAAAAGATTTCAGTTCATAAATACCTAAGACCGTGGCATGATGCTTTACTGAAAACATTTGGTTATCTTTTTACCAGTGGTCATGCTTGCTTGTCTCTGCAATACCTTTTGCATATGCTGTATAAAAAGACATATAAGAGTAATACATTATCTTTCCAAATGAACCAAGAAAACTAGCATATAGGTACTTACAAGAGTCTCGGACTTGAGATTTCCAAGGACTCCACCGTCGTGGGGCTCAGCACCGTTGCCTTTCTCGAGGTTAATGTCGACGACGCATGACTGGTAGGAATCAGTGCCACCAAGCAGAACATTGATGCGGTTCTGAGTCTTCTGACAGTTGAGTTGGGCATCGATGAACATCTGATTTTTAGAAGGAAGCAGAGCCTTGACGAAGCTAAAGAGAGTGAAGTGAGGGACGAGGGTATTGCCTTGGTCAGGTAAGACTGAGATAGTACACACGTCTTGTACCTAATACAAAATGGAAGTGAACTTAATCGTATTAACACACACACAATGTTCTCCAACGTCTCTATTGAGAACAATCACTGATCTACTAGTGTTATGAGCTCTCAAGTTACAAAGTGTAACCTAGAAAAGAGAGAACTCACAAGTGAAGTGTCTTGTTTCAAAGGGAATGCAGCCTCCTCCTCCTCCTCCTTAACAAGAAGAAGAGGAGAAACATCTGCATAGCAAAGTAAACAAAAGTCATGTTACTAATTAGCATATATGCTTTTGCAAATCTTAAAAATGATGGCTTATACCTATGGCGCAGTGGCTAGGCTTAGGTGGTGGCTTGAAGCTTGGATACTTGAGTGGTGAGTTACTATCTGCGAATTGCTGCTTCCTCTAAAAGAAAAGCAAGAAAGAAGCAGCCAGGAGAGAAACGAAATGAATCAAAACGAATCGCAGAGAGAGAGCCACAGAGTCTCTCTCAATTGTTCTGAATCGGACTTATCAGATTTTCCAAAATCGAAAAGAGAAACCGACACTACAAGGAAGGAAGGAGGAGGAGGAGTGGTATTAGTTAACTAACCCCTTCACCAGTGGCGGTGGCCATCGCAGCAGAGAGAATCGGAGAAGCGGTTTTTTTCAAGAGAGGAGGAGGAAGACGAAAGAACAATGCATGTAAAGAAGAAGCTTCCTCGTGACGGCAGATTCAGAGAGAGAAAGAAGAACTGTGTGGAGAGAGAGAGAGATAGAAAGTTCGAAGCAGCTCTTTATCTCTACTCCTTTTACGCTTAGGGCCCGGGCGTGATTCGCCTGTGAATGCCTTCCTTCTTCATTTCTATCTGATTGCGACTTCTACATAGACAACTACTTACATTTCCTAATCTCTTTTCTAATTCCCATACTACCCTTTATGCTTTTCTCCATTATCTCTCTCTCTCTCTCTGTCTTTTTATCCTCCTCCTGGATCGACCAGTCATGGCAAATATATTATTAACTAAACTTTGATTAGTGTTTTCATTTATTATTAATTTATTTACTACTTAGTAATACACCATAGTGTATAATGGGATCAACTGCACCATGACATATTTATTTACTCTGACAATTCTCAATGCATGTCTGCATATTCTTGTACCTTGTATGATTATTAAAGAATACTCACTGGTCTGTAGAGAGAGAGGCACTTCGTTAGTATAATTTACTATTTATGAGCTGTCCATTACATCTACTTTTCTTGTAATAATCCACATAAACAATCATTTTATACAGTTCCCGGAAACATTATGTTGAATGGTGTATTCAATCAACTGAGAGACATTAACCAACCAATATCAAATCCCACCCATCTCCATTTATTCATTTCTTCTTTTTTGCTGAAATGTAAATTATCATATGCATTCAATTCCCATGCCTGTTGCTAGCATTTTAAAATTTACTCTTGAGTAGCTAAAAAAAAATATATAGAAATATATATTGTTTTCTTTGTTTTGTTAAATTAATATATGTGATAGTAGTTCTTAAACTCTTTGAATCTTTGAAAAGTCTGGAAAATCGCAATGTGAAAATATTAATGTTTGTAGAGAGAAACATAACGAAAAGGACATGGCTCACGGGTGATGCTATTTGCATGCATCTTCTTTCTCATCTTCTCCCGTGAGCTGCTCTCTTTTGAGTTTATGTCTCTATTTTCTAGGGATTATTTGTTTATTTGTTTGTATTTTTGTTTTTAACTTTTACTCTCATGACAAAAGTTTTTCAATCGCGGGGCCCTACTTTCATTTTCAGCCCAATCAATCTTATAACGGGCTGTAAACAGACTTTAGATTTCCAATCACACCAACAACTACAGTATCAACATTTTATCTGAACCATATATACATATTTTTTTCATACATTTCATCTGAAACCTAAACAACATTCATATATAACTTGAAAACATGATATGTAAATTCTTATTCCTGGACAATGAGTTATTTGCCAGTAAACTGTACATGGCCTTTCAAAGTTTACAGGTTTCAGTTTAAATAAAACATTTCCAATTTAAAAACTCACTCTTTGGGAGAAAGAGACAGAGAAAGTCAAAACAAAAAAAGAGTAACTGTCAATGGAATTGACCTTTTAAGTCACAAACATATACCATCATTACTAATAAGTTAAAGAAAAAAAGCGAAGAAAATTCCCTTTTCTTTCTGATACAGCTTTTACTTGGTTGGTCCAAGGCTCTCATAGAACAAGATGTAACCATGGTCAGTGTTGCTGGAATACTCCTGCGACGATCCAAAGAATGTTTGCACAGCCGATTCTTCAATCATCTCCACGTTCTCATCATCAAAGAAGAGCCAATGGTTATGGCTTTTCACCAGGCTTACGTAATGGCCATGGTTCGGTCCACTTCCTACATGAACCACCACTGCAAAGAGTGAATACTCTACGTCTGTGTATGGCTCCACGGTGTTGCTCAGTTTCAGCTCCAAAGGGAAGACAACTCGATAAGAGAGCTTCTTGTAGCGGCCTAGCTGTTCCATGTACTTGAACCGTTTTAGATGGATGACTAAGATGTGTGGTGGCTTCTTGATCTTCATCCTCTTTTGTGCTTCTTGTAAGCTGCAATAATAGAATATAAATTAGGCCTCGGGTCGTAGCTAAGAAAAGTTCATTACGCGTAACAAAATCATGACCAACCTGCAGCATTTGTCACAGAAAAACTTGTCTTCAGCGTGAAGCGTCTCAGTGGAGCTGAAGTTTTTCAAACAGCTAGTAATGGAACTGTTCTGTTCGATATCAAGGCTTAGGTCTAGGAAGGTTTCGTCTCTTGCTGTCACAGTCTCGCAGCGCAGACACCTTGTCTCGTTTGTAAGTATGCCCTGTGTAGATATTTAGAAGTAAGTAAATTAGTCACACAACTTAGAAGGAGGAAAAGTGAGAGAGGTAGTTTCATAAAAGAAAAGTGACCTGAAAAATATTGTGAACCCAAGTAACAACAGGGTCTTTGTGCACACCATTTGGGAGAGGAAGTTTGGTGGGTCCGTTTGGAATCTTTTCAGGAGATGAAGATGAAGTTTTATGTCGAGTATTTGTAGATTTAGCCTCTTTCTCCAGAATGTCAACAACTTCGTTCAATAAATAGTTGAGGAATTCATGTGCATCCTACATGACAATAGAATAAAATGTATATTGCTTTTTGTAAAGAAGAAGAAAGATAACGCTTAAAGAAAAGAGAGGAGAGGAGATTGCAAAAAGCACCTGGTGCATGTAACTCCGGAACAGCTCATTCTGTTTCTTCAACCTTTGCACGAATCGCTTAGGCGCAATAACACCCGTTTTCTTCTTCTGGGAGCTTATCTACGGAATGAAATACAACGATCATACATCGTTTCCAGAGAAAATAACCAGAGAAGGGTATGGGTACGGAATATTATGAAAGCAAAATATACAATATTGCAGATAACCCGAAAATAGACACAAGACAAACACAGTCCAATGAAGATTGAATACTTGAGTTAAGAAGCATTAACAAAAGAAAGAAAGAAAGAGAGGTAAAAGTGGTTAGAATACCTGAGAAAATAAGTCAGCGAGGCAAGTCATAAGATTCTCTTCAGAATCAGCGACGCTTTTATTACTGGTATAGTATTCGAGTAACTGTTCACGAAAGGGAACACAAAAATATAGAGCCTGCACGCACCAAAGAAAGGGGATGAGAGAGATTCAACACATAGACTATGGAGTTCAGATCACACTGTTTAACGAAGAGCGAAGTTAATCAAGTAAAAAAAAATTTGTCTAGTGGAGAGAGAAGCGATTCATATACATAGCACACCAACAGAGAGCAAGATATACAATAGTAAACCTAATGAAACAAAAGCCAAAATTTTAGGAAATTTTACAGATGCTCTCTCACTAGACCGCGATAATAATAACGCCCTTCCCAATCACAGAGTTATCTACAACCTCTCAGGTTTCAAACGAGAAATCGCAATGCTACAGTTACTCAAGTTTAACAACCCCTTTTGAATCGAATTCGATGACTAAATCATATGTCACACACCATCCAATTCGAGATTCCAAGTATGGATTAGGGAGGGGACACCTGTAAAACGCTGTTGCAGTAGCAAGTGTTGCCAAAATTCTCGAAGCCGAAGTAGCGTTCTCCTTCCGGGAACTGCTCGCCCAGTGCTTTCTCCAGTTTCGACCCCGCCGCCCCCATCCCTATCTATCCTTTCTGATCCTCTCTAAAATGATGTGTATGTATCTTCTCTCTCTCTCTGCTTCCTATTCTTCGATTCGATCGGATTATTCCTCCTCTCTAAGGATCGATTTTCATTAACCAAACAACAACAACACAAAACAAGAAAAAAAAAATCAAATCTTTTTTTTTTATTTATGGTTAAAAAGGCTTAAAGCGAATCAAAGGAAAGACAATTGACGATCAAAACAAAACAAAAACAACAATTGTCAAAATTGCAGATTGCAACTCCAGAGTTATAAACTTTACGAAATTAACGTCCATCTTTTCTTTTTATATTCATCTCTACTCGTCTATCTTTTAGTATTTGTTACATTCTTATTAGGCCTTTCTTGGGCCCAGAGCCTGCTTATCATTCGGCTATAATAATTTATGAATAGTGGGCCCTATGCAAATATCATGCCTATGTAGAAACCTCCTACCAAAGTTGAGTTGGAACCGCCTGCCTTGACTACTACTGTTCAGAAGTCACAACAACTTGTTAAACTATTTTCTTTTTCTTCCCCAGTAAAATACTAGGGGAATTGATGCAGAAACAAGCAATCAAACAAGTACTGCCGTTACGAAGTGTTGAATCTGTTTTTTTCAATATACTATTCTTTATATGTACAGTTAAACAAATTTATTTGAACAAGACCAAAACTCTAGCAATAAAGTTAGGACAAATCATGTAAGCAAGTATCAATAAATAGTAGTATAGTTTAAAAATCACATGGTTTCTGAATGTGTGTTGGTAGGTTGGTAGATGGAATAAAAGTCATAGTCATTTCCCAATATATTGGTCTCCAACAGTGACCCATTCAAACATAAAACCAGTATGTATTTAAATTAAAAATATTAAATATAATTTTCTCAACTAGTTAGCAAGTTAAAGAATTAAAAAAAAAACCAACTGGTTAATTTTAGATAGTTAGTTTAGTGAGGGGTTTTTGGGCTGTAATGCAATATGGTCATGTGTTTTTTGTGGAGGATCATATAGTTGGTGACACTAGGCTCCTTCCCACCAGTTTTCTTCCTTCCTCTTCAAGTCTCTCTTTCACTATATATTTTCAAATAATCGAGTAGCTTTCTTATACATACATTAATCTATAGTAAGCAGATTTATTTGTACACCGTCCAGGATCTGATCAGTTTCTGCGACTTTATTAGTAACATTCAATGGAAGGATTAGCTATCAGAGCATCGAGACCTTCCATTTTCTGCTCTCTTCCAGGTCTCGGCGGGGGTAATCAGCAACGACCTCCAAGTGACGGTTTCCTCAAGTTTCCGGCCTCGTCGGCAGATAACAGCACAAAACTAGTCGTGAATTCTGGTTCTTTTCATCCAATCTCCGCCGTCAACGTGTCTACTCGAGCTTCTCTCACCGCAGATATTCCCGCCCTTTCAGGTAAGTCTATTCGTTTCTCTCTGTTTGGTTCATATAGCAGCAGTTCCTAAGCTCTCTTGTCGAATCTTGCTCTGTTTCGTTAGGAACGAATGTGAAAGAGGAGAGAATCAACGGAGAAAAGAAGAAGGCAGACAACATCGTATGGCACGAGAGTTCCATCTGCAGATGCGACCGACAAGAGCTTCTTCAACAAAAGGGTTGTGTCATTTGGATCACTGGTCTCAGCGGTTCGGGGAAAAGCACTGTTGCTTGTGCGCTAAGTAAAGCTCTGTTTGAAAGAGGCAAACTTACTTACACACTCGACGGAGACAATGTACGTCACGGCCTTAACCGGGACCTTACTTTCAAAGCTGACGATCGTACCGAAAACATACGAAGGATCGGTATAACCACTTTTATCTTCTTCTTTTCAAAATTTACAAATAACTAATCATGTGATGAATATTGATGAATGATCTTGAGCTTTCAGGTGAAGTGGCAAAGCTGTTTGCTGATGTTGGCGTCATTTGTATAGCAAGTTTGATATCTCCTTACCGGAGAGACAGGGATGAGTGCCGGTCGTTGTTACCTGAGGGAGATTTCGTGGAGGTACATTAACGTTATATATACCTTATTATAGTATTCATTTAAATTTTCATTATAAATAAACGTTATAGTATTGATTTAAAAACAAATGTTTAAACTGGTTTAGGTTTTCATGGACGTTCCTCTTTCTGTGTGTGAGTCAAGAGATCCAAAGGGGTTGTATAAACTCGCGCGTGCCGGCAAAATCAAAGGTAATACAATACTACTATTACTTTTTCAAAAATATTGACTTTGTAAAAACAGTCTCTAATTTACGAGTAATAATATTCAAATATTTTTCTTTAGTCTATATGGGTGTGTTTTCTAAACTCAAAGTAGTACTACTAAAAAATGTATAATCATTGATTTTTCTTTATCCAGGCTTTACTGGAATCGACGACCCTTACGAGGCGCCACTGAATTGCGAGGTTAGTTACGTTTCTTCAAATGATGTAAATGAAGAGTTTTACACGTAAAACTTCTAATATGTTATTGATGTATGTATGTATGATTACAGGTCGTGCTCAAACACACAGGAGACGACGTTTCTTCTTCGCCACATCAGATGGCTGAAAACATCATCTCTTACTTGCAAAACAAAGGTTACCTTGAGGGTTAAGTCAAGTCCGAAAGATATCAACGGCAACGAATCCCCCCCCCCCCCCCCCCCCCCCCCCAATTTGTCGAATCTAATTACAGTTTTATAAATGGTTACATGTTTGCTTGCTCTGTCTAGTTTACTCAAAAGCTTGAGACCTGACTTCCTCTCGCTTCAATTCATCATACTATTATTTGTTTCTTGAATTCTGTTAATTGAACCCGGATGAACGTCAGATATATATATATATATATATATATACATACATCTTATGTCATCGACTGTTTGTATAATTGATATCGATTAAATGGACTTTGTTGTATTTACTTTATCTTAAATTACTCATTAACTTATATATTTGATTTGAACTCAACCCGTGTGGATACAACCAGAGTCAGACTAATATTATGTGAACAGATCTGTTGAGAAAACCTGTCTACTGTATGTTAACTCGGTTGGACTTGGTGTAAGCTAGTAATTAATTCTTGTAAGTTTATATGTTTTACTATAAGTTTTAGTTAAAACCATGAAGTTTAAAATACATAACTACGGGTTTCTTGGTTTTGTACATTAAAGGTACTAATTAATATCTAAACAATCTGTTGAATAAATGACCAAAACAATATAACATTATAATTTGAATTTTCATAATGTTAATTCTGAAAGGCTTTTAAATATCTATGTACCACTGTATGTCTTTTGAGATTAGGAAAAATATATTTATCAGGGATAAAGATGTTTTCCTATAATAAAAAATAAATATCAGGTTTTTGAAGCTAATATAAAGATGAGTCCAAGAAATTATAAATTTATCATTCATATACTTAATATAAAATTCTAAACGGATATTTACCGCAAGGTCCACAATAGCACTAAATGTGTTCTTCAAAGTTAATTCATGTTAGTTCATAACACATAAAAACTTGAAATAATGAATTAAGGAAAAAGAAACAATATTCTGGCATTTCTTATGTAATGGAATGGAGGTAGTATTTTGCATATATTGTTAAACTCATTATGATATAATTGTAACATTATTTTGTAAGGCTGTTTAGTTACCACTTATAACTTTGCAAAATGTGTATATATACGGTCAGTTAATGTGGCAAACTCACTGTTGTGTGAATATGATCTTTGTGGAACGTGAATATGATCTAAGAATTCATCCACTCATCAACTAAATAATTTGCAAACTGCTATATATTATTTGGAACTAGCATATTAGATCCATGAGTCATGAGTGAATCTGGTTTCAGTGAACGACGTGAATTTGAGAAATTCGACAGGTGAAGTTTGACGGATGGCGCACGTTTTTTAATATCTGCATGCATATGTGTGTTTCACAAATATGAAATAACTACCTTGGTTGTTGGCAAGGACACGGCAGGCAATCCACGTGATTTAAGTTGAATATTAACCTTTTTCCCATCATTATGATTAAACATATATTTATATATTAATCATACAAACTGATAATTCAATTAGCTATTTCATCCAAGTGGATATAGTGGTGCTCTCCCAAAAAAAAATTATCAGAATATTGTATTGAGGCCTTTTTAACAAACCTTCAAAAAAAAAAGATTCAATACAATATTCCGATAAATTTATTGTTGTATTGAATCTTATAAATTTACTCCCTTTCTCCGTATCAAATGGTGTTTAGAAAATTTTATTTTGTTTCATGAAAAAAAATATTCTCATTATTCAAGATAAAATTTATTGTCATTTGGAAATTTATAACCAATTATAAAATATTACATTTTTATTGGTTGAATTTGTTGTAAGTGGAAAATGCACACAATTAAATATAATAGAAGATAAATTAAGTGACAATAAAATTAACAAACACTGTTTGCTTTTATTAGGACTCTCTATGAATAATCTTGTTACATTTTACACAACTGGTTAACATCCTAACAATTGTTACCAAAATATTCTTGATTTACCCAACTTATGTTTATCTCATGTCTATTACGTCAGCCTCTGATTCATAACGATTCAAGAACACCAAAAAAGACTTTCACCCTTCCTCTATAATAATAACCTCAGTGTTTTGTTGATTTTTCCATCTGACTCTTTGCTCTTTTATTGTGATTACCATATTCCTAAAACCTTACTCCAAGAATCTTCAAAAAAAAAAAACATGCGTATAGACAACATTCAATATTAATAAGTACATTTTTCTTTTATGGAAATATACTTTTTTATTTCTCCAAAGTATAAACTTAATCACCAAATTTATTTATTTATTTTATTTCCACGGTATATATTTGTTCCTCAAATCTAATTTACTCTAACTCAGCATTTTGCATCTACATGGTCTCTCCCACTCTTCATGCATCATGGAACTCTGTTTGACACCAACTACATCGACAACTTCGCCGAGGCATAAACCACATGTTTATCATTTTTTACCTCGGCTTGTTGTATCCACATGGTATTCCCACTCTGTATGTACGTGAAAATTATGAGGAGTTACTTACACAATCAAATGCACGACCCATTTTTTTTGTTTTTTGAGAAAAATATTGTTGAAAGGTGTGGCGCGTAAAAAATAGATTCTTAAAAGATATTTTGGATTAATTTTGTTGTTGATAATGAAAAAGAATCTGGCTATTAAAGAATCAGGTAGGTACTAGTATCAAAGACCACGTGTTTAATATCTTCAAAACTTTTGGTACGTTGTGTAAAGTTACTAAGTTTTTGTTATTTTTGTTAAGAGCCACTTGAGTTTTTTTTTTTTTTTTTTTACTGAAAACTTGACTTGTTATTGCATTTGTACTGTTGCATCTCTAATAAACCAACCCCTTTCAATATGGGTTTAAACTTTTTTTTGTAACTGACATATGGTTTAAACTTTACACCCTAGTTAGCCTTTTCAATGAAAAAAATCTTCACACAATTTTTTCTACGGTTTTCTGTTGAATTTTTGTACGAATAGGGTACTTAAAAGAGATGAATAACTCTAGATAACAATCAAATACGTTTTACTTTTCCAAAATTACCACAGATTGAAATAAATATCTTACACTTTTTATTTAAGAAAATTTTCGTATGACTATTTGTAAAAAACGAATTGCATTTATATTAAATTTGTTTATTGTAAGGAAATATAATCATGATTAACATGGCTAAGAAAACAGTAAGTCATTCAAATACGATATGTACGTATATATGTAAGAAGTGAACATTTTGAAAAAAGAACATATGATTTATTTTACAGTTTTTATCGGGGTATTTTACGTATTTGGATTTGGATATCTATCAGCTACACAGGCATGTCAGTATTTAGGCACGCATTAGATCATGGTTTGCCTGGGTGACTTATGCATGCACTGATTATAGTCATGACTCATGAGTAAAATACTCTTCTCTAACTCTTATGTTAACTGTTCTTATTACCACCTTGTGATTTTAAACTTTGCTCGAGAGTCCGATCTCTCTACAAACATACACTGGGATTCATGCACGCAAGAACATATCGTGAATAGCCAAACTGATTTCATTTGTTAAAGTAATGAGATGACAAAAACGTTGAGGTCAATTTATCATAAGATAAAAAGAGAAAGACTAAAGAGTGACGATTAGTCTTGAACGACTTCGATCATGCGATTTATACGTCATCATCAAAGGACAAGAGGATATTTACATGAAATATAATATATAAAAAATTATACCATTTTATTGTACTGTAAATACTATTAGCATTTCATTGTGTGGGATTCGTTGTAAACTTATAAAATGTCCTCCAAAGCTCAATCATTGATTTCTGCTAACAATATTATTACTAGAAATAAATGTGATTGAATTTGAAATGCTAATAGTATTTTTTTTTTGTGTTTACAACGAATCCCACACAAGAGTCGCCCGTTTAATTAGCTATGAAGTATGAACCAACAAAATCGATATATCAAGTGTAAAATAAACGAGGTTAGTAACTTGTTGTTGATCTCTCTTTTTATCAACTATCAGGCACACGCGTTGACCATACAAATCACGAAGTGATATTGACTAAGTTAGTAATCAACTTGGGATCTTTCCACATTATTGACTCCAATTTTCACGAGGGTTTTTGGCAGGTGAACTCTACCTAAAACAATATTGGCTTTTATTATATTATGCAAATAACTATTCATCCACAATGTATAGAAGGGGGGACTAATTAAATCAAATAAAATTTACACTATTTCTATATACGTTATCGAAACATTTATTTTGTCGTTGCCTACATGAAGAGAAAAGAATGACATATGTTTGGTAGAACAAAAACAAAAAGGGATTATTAATGAATGCGCCATCTGCTTCTAGGATGATCTACTAACTACAAACTCAGAATTTGTAGTCACAGATTAATTCTGTTTATTTGCATGTAAACAACAGATTGTGCATTCTTATGTTTCATATATGGGTTTTGGTCCAACAATTTACTTGAGGTTAAAACTGATAATGAATTTTTATACGGAAGGCATTATTTATCTCAAATGAAGGCATTATTTATCTCAAATGATTCTAGCACTATGATAAATTAGACATAAAGTGTCAAACTGGTTGATTCTCTTAGATACAAAAACTGTCATCATTGCATAATCAAAGTGTTATAGATATATACACACTTAGCGGTTATATATATGTATATATAATGAATTCCTCAGATAGATCATAAGTATCATAGAGGAATAATACTTGTTTAAGACTGTATTGGTAGTTCGGCTGTTTTAAAGTGCATATATAACACGAGGAATTTTGGCAGGTCACCAACAAAAACAGTTAGAATATTTAAACTTTCTATCTCAAAAATTTATTACTAAACATTTCTATTAAAATATAGATATTTGAAACGTAGGAATCGTATAAGTTTTCAACAATGGTGGTAGTAATCAAGATGGACCCGACCCACGCTGGCTACGCACACATCGACCACCAACATTTTCCTCACTCCTTCCTTATTCTTTGTTCAAACATATGAGGGTATTACAGTCATTCCACAGAACACAGCGACCAGTTAAACCATATAAATTGGAAGGTGAGGGCTCTAATCCATGCAGAGAAAACAATAACACACAGCATAGTTTGATATCTCTCTCTCTGTCTCCTCTCAACTCGAAAACATGAACACTTTTACCTCAAACTCTTCGGATCTCACTTCCACTACAACTCAAACGTCTCCGTTTAGCAATATGTATCTCCTCACAACGCTTCAGGCCTTTTTGGCTATAACCTTAGTGATGCTTCTCAAGAAAGTATTCATCACGGATAAAAAGAAACCGTCTCTCCCGCCAGGGCCCACCGGATGGCCGATCATCGGAATGGTTCCAACGATGCTAAAGAGCCGTCCCGTTTTCCGGTGGCTCCACAGCATCATGAAGCAGCTAAACACCGAGATAGCCTGCGTGAGGCTAGGAAGCACTCACGTGATCACCGTTACCTGCCCCAAGATAGCACGTGAGATACTCAAGCAACAAGACGCTCTATTCGCCTCAAGACCTATGACTTACGCACAGAATGTCCTCTCTAACGGATACAAAACTTGCGTGATCACTCCCTTCGGTGAACAATTCAAGAAAATGAGGAAAGTCGTGATGACCGAACTCGTTTGTCCCGCGAGACACAGGTGGCTACATCAGAAGAGAACTGAAGAGAACGATCATTTAACCGCTTGGGTATACAACATGGTTAAGAACTCTGGCTCGGTCGATTTCCGGTTCGTGACAAGGCATTACTGCGGAAACGCTATTAAGAAGCTCATGTTCGGGACAAGAACGTTCTCTGAAAACACTGCACCCGACGGTGGACCAACCGCAGAGGATATCGAGCATATGGAAGCTATGTTCGAAGCATTAGGGTTTACTTTCTCCTTCTGTATCTCTGATTATCTACCTATGCTCACGGGACTTGATCTTAACGGCCACGAGAAGATCATGAGAGACTCAAGTGCTATTATGGACAAGTATCACGATCCGATCATTGACGCAAGGATCAAGATGTGGAGAGAAGGAAAGATAACTCAAATCGAGGATTTTCTTGACATTTTCATTTCCATCAAGGATGAACAAGGCAACCCCTTGCTTACCGCCGATGAGATCAAGCCCACCATTAAGGTAATAATTACGTTACATTTATTATAAAAATATATAACAGAAGATTTTTTTTTAATATTCATGAGCTAGCTAACTAAAATAGCCTACATGCATGAGATGAAGAAAATAACTAAAATAGCCTAAATGTATTTATGATCAACAGGAGCTTGTTATGGCGGCGCCAGATAATCCATCAAACGCCGTAGAATGGGCCATGGCGGAGATGGTGAACAAACCTGAGATTCTCCGCAAAGCAATGGAAGAAATCGACAGAGTTGTAGGAAAAGAAAGACTTGTCCAAGAATCCGACATCTCAAAACTAAACTACGTCAAAGCTATTCTCCGTGAAGCTTTCCGTCTCCATCCCGTCGCCGCCTTTAACCTCCCACACGTGGCGCTTTCCGACGCAACCGTCGCCGGATACCACATCCCCAAAGGAAGTCAAGTCCTTCTTAGCCGATATGGGCTGGGCCGTAACCCGAAAGTTTGGGCCGACCCACTGAGCTTTAAACCGGAGAGACATCTCAACGAATGCTCGGAAGTTACTTTGACGGAGAACGATCTCCGGTTTATATCGTTTAGTACCGGGAAAAGAGGTTGTGCTGCTCCGGCCTTAGGTACGGCGCTGACCACGATGTTGCTTGCGAGACTTCTACAAGGTTTCACTTGGAAGCTGCCGGAGAATGAGACGCGTGTTGAGCTGATGGAGTCTAGTCATGATATGTTTTTGGCTAAACCATTGGTTATGGTCGGTGAGTTGAGACTACCGGAGCATCTTTACCCGACGGTGAAGTGAGAGATGTCGTATATATTTTTATTAAATAACTTCTACGTACTTATGTAATTAACCACAAAGTTTGGTCTATGTCCGGTTACCAGAAGATAATCGGTCAATATGTGAACAGACTTGTGCTTGGTTTTTTGTTATTTTCGGGTACACTTGAATTGTGTGCCTTTTCTTTTCTTTTAATTTCAATAAAACTTTGTTCTTTTCTATTTCTTGTTTCCTTTTATAATAAGAAACCAATTAATATATCTCTGTGGCAACAAATACATGTGTGTTATAGATTGCTTCTTCATTCACCAAGTTATTCATATACTAAAAAACATGTGGTTTCCGATGAACTTGAAAACATTTTTTGAATATATATATATATATATATATATATATATATATATATTTAAAATGAAAAGTTATCATGATTAAAATAGTTATAAAAATTTAATATTATTAATTTTAGTGAAATACATGCTAAGTTTTAATTGTACATGTACTTTATAGTTTACTTATGTTAATCCGTCTTAGTTACCAACATATTATATTTTGTTTTCTAACATAAATATTTTATACTTACAAGTTACAAAAATAAATATATAATTTTATCAATTTAATACAGTTTTATCATATTTAACTCAATACAATTTTTTCTAATATGACTGATTATGATTTATATAATAGATAAAATATGATAGATTTCTATTATTCATTTTATAAACGATAACTAAACATATTAATGTATAATATTATTTAAAAACTAATTTAAATTAGTAAAAATATTAAAATATTTTTTTTAAAAAAATTAAGATCTTGTTAAATTCTTTTAAAACAGATTTGTTAGAATTTTTAAATAAATATATTTATATTTAAAATAAAAGATATCAAATATTCTATATATTATTAGTCTTAATAAAATACATTTAATAAATTTTATAAATAATGTTCATTTTTTTTAAAAAGATCACACATGAAAAAATAAAAGAAAAATTAGGATCTTTTCTCCTTCTGGATGTGAAACTCGTTCTTCATTTCGTACCTTAGTCCGGTGCCTATGGGTTCTAGCCCCATGACCTTTCAAATGTAGTTTTTAGTTTCGTTAGTTAACCCACCTTGTATAGGTTGGGCAGAGCTTGAAGAAGCAAGCCCCTATCAGTGCAGAGAAAGCCATTGCGCGCTCATGTCACGATTTCCATTTTAATAGATAAGAGGTAGTATAGTGATCAAATAATTTGGAGCATGGTGTAAATCCATATATCTTTTATTTGAATTATGTTTGGAAACAAAACTGCTCGTATTTGACTAATTCAAATTTGAAATTTGGTATATGTAGTTTACATGATAGTGTAGTAACAAAATAATCTAGCTATCAAAGACATTGTTATGTCATTAAAAACAAAAATTAAAAAGGTTGGGAGGATGTATAAATTGAAGTCACACGATAGATTCAAAATCGATAAAGGCCCATGCAATGCTAATGCTGAAACGAGCCTGTCTCCTCTTCAAACCCACCAGACTTGTTACTGTACGAACAATCTCTTCGTCAAGCTACATCGATGGCCATATCAGAGTGATTCTCCGTGATCAAATCTCGACTCTAGAATCTCTGCGTAAACACAACGCTCTCATCATCACAGGAGGAAACTCAGACAACATCTTCGTCGCTTCGAAACTAATCGCATCTTACGCTTCTTTCGGGAAACCCAATCTCTCTTCCAAAGTCTTCCACTCGGTTCGTCGAAGAGATGTGTTTCTATGGAACTCCATCATCAAAGCACATTTCTCCAACGGAGATTATCCAAAAGGGCTGTCTTTCTTCTTCTCGATGTTACTGTCTGGTCAATCCCTTGATCATTTCACTGCTCCGATGGTTGTCTCCGCTTGTGCGGAGCTCTCGTGGTACGATGTTGGAAGATTCGTTCACGGGTTGGTTTCGAAACACGGAGGCTTCGAACGAGACTGCGCGGTGGGAGCTTCCTTTGTTTATTTTTACTCAAAGTGTGGGCGTTTAGAAGATGCGTGTCACGTGTTCGACGAAATGCCTGAGAGAGACGTTTTTGCTTGGACTGCGGTTATATCTGGGCATGTTCAGAACGGGGAGAGCGAGAGAGGTCTTGAGTATCTCTGCAAGATGCATAGCGTTGGTTCTGAATCTGATGACGAGAAGATGAATGCCAGAACATTGGAATGTGGATTCCAAGCTTGTGTAAATTTGGGAGCTTTGGAGGAAGGAAGGTGTCTTCATGGTTTTGCGGTTAAAAACGGTTTAGCTTCTTCCAAGTCTTCGATTTTTTCCTTGTATACAAAATGTGGGACTTCAGCTGAGGCGTATCTTTCTTTCCGTGAGCTTGGTGATGATCAAGGAGATGTGTTTTCATGGACATCGGTTATAGCTTCACTGGCGAGATCGGGGAACGTGGAGGGAAGTTTCGGTATGTTTTGGGAAATGCAGAGGAAGGGTATACAGCCAGATGGGGTTGTCGTTAGTTGTTTGATTAATGAGTTAGGTAAGATGATGCTTGTCGCTCAAGGTAAAGCCTTGCACGGGTTTGTGGTAAGGCGTTGTTTTTCTTTAGACGGTACAGTTTGCAGTTCGTTGTTGTCCATGTACTGCAAATTTGAGTTTCTCTCTGTGGCTGAGAAGCTTTTCTGTAGGATTTGTGAGGAAGAAGGAAACAAAGAAGCTTGGAATACAATGGTTAAAGGCTACGGTAAAATGAAATGTGAGGTGAAGTGTATCGAGTTATTTAGAAAGATTCTGAACCTTGGCGTTGAGATTGACTCTGCTAGCTTGGTTTCTGTCATATCTTCATGTTCCCACATAGGAGCCGGGCTACTAGGGAAGTCGCTGCATTGCTATGCTGTCAAAACTAGCTTTGATCTCACTACTTCAGTGGTCAATTCCCTCATTGATTTGTATGGAAAGATGGGAGATTTGACTGTCGCTTGGAGGATGTTCTGTGAAGCAGATAAGACCACCGTTGTAACTTGGAACGCAATGATTGCGTCTTATGTTCACTGCGAGCGATCCGACAAGGCCATTGCGTTGTTCGACAGAATGATCTCTGAGAATTTCAAACCCAGCTCAGTAACTTTGGTGACTGTGCTAATGGCTTGTGCCAATACCGGATCTCTGGAGAGAGGGCAAAAGATTCATCGGTACATCACTGAAACAGAGCACGAGATGAATCTTTCTCTCACAACTGCTCTGATAGACATGTACGCGAAATGTGGACAGCTTGAGAAGTCAAGAAAACTGTTCAACGCTGCAGATCAAAAGGATGCGGTTTGCTGGAACGTAATGATCTCAGGTTACGGAATGCACGGAGACGTGGAATCAGCCATAGAGCTGTTTGAACATATGGAAGCGTCTGTTATCGAACCAACCGGGCCTACATTTCTCGCGCTTCTATCGGCTTGCACGCACGCCGGTCTAGTCGAACAAGGCAAAGGCCTTTTCCACAAGATGGAACAGTACAACGTGAAACCGAGCTTGAAGCATTACTCGTGTCTGGTGGATCTTCTATCCCGGTCCGGTAGTTTGGAGGAAGCTGAAGCCACGGTGATGTCAATGCCGTTCTCACCAGATGGGGCTATATGGGGAACAATGTTGAGCTCGTGCATGACTCATGAGGAGTATGAGATGGGGATAAGAATGGCAGAGCTTGCGGTTGGTAGTGATCCGCAGAACGATGGGTATTATATAATGCTTGCGAACATGTACAGCGCTGCTGGTAAGTGGGAAGAGGCGGAAAGGGCAAGAGAGGTGATGAAGGAAAGTGGTGTTGGGAAGAAAGCTGGACATAGTGTAGTCTATTAGTACTTTAGAGTGAATCTTTGAAAAACAAAATGCGAAATGATTTGGTTCTCGTAATTAAACCGATATTAGTTGATAGTTTTGCAATCAAACCGGTGACCTACCTCTTCGGTTTGGGTTTATTTTAATAATTATAATTTTTGAGTTAAAGAAAAAAAAAAAGGGTTGGGAGTGTGAGAGTCTTTCATTTGAAGAGCGGGTCATTTCTTATCTACCGAGGGCTAGTATTAAAGGATTCACTTTTATCGAGTAAACTACGTGCTTAACAAATTGAAAGTTCTGTGACATTCTCTTAAACTGCATTTATCATCCAATGGATATAAGATTATAAAAATAAAATAAAAATTTTGAGTGAAAAACCGAAAGACTTTTAGATTACTGTCGAAAAGACTAGCCATTAGTGCCATTAGTAACGGTAACTTATTTTTTCCGATGTATATATATATCTTCTTTTTCATTTCTTTCTAAACTATACAGTCTACACTACACTCCATTACCAACACAAACACTAATTCTCAGATCAAATTCGAAGAAGGAGAAGAATTATTGGAGCCGGAACTGATAGGAGGCGCTTTGAATCTTGTAGAAACTCACTTGCCGGGACTACTGTGTGGAATTGAAACAGAAGCAATCTAAATTCTCTGAGGGAGAGAAAGAGATATACGGAGTTCTCTTTCGTTTTGTCCAAATGAATTGGTCTTTGACCCCAATGCTTCGGTCCTGTGGACGGAAGCAAAGAGGTAGCAAAGATGAAGCTGGTTAAGATCACTTCACTGAATTTCAGAACTAAGAGGTATGAGTTTCTATTATCAAAAATATTGAAAAATTTACTGATTTATTTGTAGAAATTTTGAGTTGAGTCCTGATTTTTGGTTGGTGTTTTGTCAAAGAGTTAAAGGTGAAAGAGGAACAAGTTTGCCGAGAAGATTCAAGAGATAACATATGGTAGAAGAACAAATGAGAATCCCCACTGCTCAAGGTATTTAAATTTGTCTCATTTTTTCAAAATTTTTCTTTTTTTGGGGGGGAGATTCTATATTTACTTGGGTTGAAGAAAGGAAGAAGCTTATGTGTATATTGTTAGTGTGGAAACAATTAGAAACTAGTGTCCTATCATTTGATTGATGGAGGTTATGTTCCATTTGAATTTTACATTTATGAGATCACTTTGTTATTTCTATCAGTTCTTGGAAGATATTCAATATTTACTTAAGATTGAAAATGGAAGAAGCTTATGTATTCATAAGGTGGTAGCATTTAGAAACTAGAGTCCTGTCATTTGATTGATCGTTAGAGAAGTTAGGTTCCATTTGAATTTTCACTTGTGAGATCATTTTGTTATTTCTATCAGTTCTTGGCAATTGCTTAGATTGAAAAGGGAAGAAGCTTATGTGTATCTTCATTATGTGAAAACACTTTTGAGATCATTTTGTTATTTCTATCAGTTCTTGGTAATATTCTATATTTTCTTAAGATTGAAAAAGGAAGAAGCTTACGTGTATATTCATGATGTAGAAACAATTAGGAACTAGCATTCTGTCTATTTGAATGATCCTTAGAGATGTTAGGTTTCATTTGACTTTTACACTTATGAGATCACTTTGTTATTCCTATCAATCTTTGGCAATATACAGTTTTTCCCCTTGTTTTCAACGTTTTTTTATATTAAAAACTGCTTGTTTTCAATCATATGATGATGATGATGTGTATGTTTGTTTGTTTATGTGCAATCATGTGATGAGGAAGAAGCTTGTGAGATTGGTGATGGTCAGGAGGAGCTGGTGGATGATGATGACAGATAATAGCTGTTTGATGTGGAAGAAGAGCAAAGGGTTACGCTTGTGGACAAAGGTGCTACGGAGGAGGAGGAGGGAAAAGAAACGTTTGGTCACGTGGGGGGGGGAAGGGACTGATATTAGGACTCCAGAAGCGGTAAGTATTCAGGTGTCCATTTCAATTAAACCCAACTTCACGCTTTGTAATATTCTTGACCATCGGGCTCTTTCCAGTTGAAGGAGAAGCTGAAACATGAGCATATAATATGGATGAGATAAGACTTTGGTTTGAGGACAGCAGCAATGCCACCATGAATCGAATGTATGTATGCCTTTTTTTTTTTTTTTGAATTCACAAACGGCTCTTAAGGAAAGATGTATATAAAATCTCCCGATTTTTTTTGAATTATATATATCCCAATTATACAATACAATCTTTGTGGACTGAAAGATGTGTGAACGAAACAGGTGATATAAATCAATGGATAATCTGAATGCTCGTGATGTAATGCAGCAGTTGCCTCTTCAATTTGAAAGATATTTGCTGGAAAGTGATGATCTCAGGTTACGGAATGCACGGAGACGTAACATGGGCCATACATAGAGCTGTTTGATCAGGTGGGAAGAGTCTGATGTTGAACCAACCGGGCCTACATTTCTCGCGCTTCTATCACGCAGGTCTAGTCGATCTCATGCATGACTTGAAGCATTAACTCGTGTCTGGTGGATCTTTTATCCCGGTCTGGTAATTTGGAGGAAGCTGAAGCCACGGTGATGTCGTCAATGCCGTTCGCACCAGATGGAGCTATATGCTGAGCTCATGTATGACTCATGAGGAGTATGAGATGGGGATAAGAATGGGGGAGCTTGCGGTTAGTAGTGATCCGGGGAACGATGGACAGCGCTGCGGGGAAGTGGGAAGAGGCGGAGAGGGCAAGAGAGGTGATGAAGGAAAGTGGTGTTGGGAAGATAGCTGGACATAGTGTAGTCTATTAGTTAGTAGTGAATCTTTAAAACAAATGCGAATAAATCACAGGATCTATCACATTTTTTTTCTTTAATTTAATTTGGCTTGTTCTCGTAACTAAACCGATGTAGTTGATAGTTTTGTAATCAAACCGGTGACCTACCTCTCCGGTTGGGTTTATTTTAATAATAATTTTGAACTAAACAAATAAAGAAAAAGGGAGTTGCCAAAAAAAAAAAAAAAAAAAAAAAAAAAAAAATAAAGAAAAAGGGTTGGAGTGTGAGAGTCCTTTCATTTGTAGAGAGAGCTTTTCTTATCTACCGCACAACTCTTTTGTTTCTGCTCTTCTCTTCGCTTGGCTTCTCCCGTCGTCGTCGCCCATTCGATAACGGTAAGATTCAGCTTCTTTCTTCTTCCTCTGTATTCTCAGCTGTTTTGTTCTCTCTTCTCTTCATCGCTTGGAATCATCCAGAAAAATGTTGTTTAAATGAAAAAAAAACATGGTTTGATATTTTTTCCTCTGTAGCACCCAGAACTCGTGTTTAAGAGATAATTTCAATCGTATTTCTTCATAAAGCTTTTTGTCCTTTCTATGGTGAAAGTGAATATCCTTTTTCTGTTTTGTCTGGATTCTGTTCTCGGTTCAGAATTTCATGGAATGAAATTGCATAAAATCTTATTAGGTGTTTGAAAAAAGCTTGAATCTTTTTTATGTGTTTGTTAAAGAAATAAAGAACTTGTTTTATGTGTGGCAGGGGAGTGAAATGGCTCTTATACAATTTGGAAGCTCATGTGTTGCTGCTCAGTGGGGGATTCGTCGTCCTCAGGTCTTTGCCGTCAAAGCTTCTTACTATCCAACTAGATTGGAATCTCACCAAGACAAGTAGGAGTCTTTAACTTTTACTAGTTTGTTGAGATTTGCTTCTTACAATTTCATAAGTGTGTGTAATTGCTGTAAAGTTTTTTAAGTTTTACTGCTTTGTAGAGTTTCATGTATCTGAGAGGCTAATGGAGTATTGTTTTTATATTGAAACTTTTAGGAGTTGCGTCAGCCAAATAAATAGTTTGGGAGCTTCACAGTCGAGTATGTTCTCACATGGCTCCTTGCCCTTCTTGTCACTTGTAACGGGACAGTCCCGTAATACACATTCTCGTAGAGGAGCTCGCTTCACCGTTAGAGCCGACACTGTATGTTAACCTTCTCCTTCTTAGATATTTAATGATGATGATGATGATTCTCCTTTTTGTTATATATTTTGCAGTCATTTCAATGTGTTTTTGGCTAAAGCTTTGATTGTTTTTCAATTTCCAGGATTTCTATTCTGTCCTTGGAGTCTCCAAAACTGCAACCAAAGCTGAGATTAAAAGCGGTATGTCATTCCTTTTTTCACTAGTTCCCCTAGCTCTCATCACTGATTCCATTTGAGCTTCATTCGTTCAGCTTTTGAGTTGTGCTTTTTCAAAGTATTAAGTGTTCTCCTCTCAACCTATATTTCAGCTTATCGGAAGCTAGCTAGGAGTTACCATCCGGACGTTAACAAGTAAGTGTACAACTTAACTTAAATATTCAGCATCTAGGATTAGGTGTCTGTATGAGTTGTTACCTTGCCGACTGGTTTAATTTCCCTACATGAACTGAACATAAAATCACCAAACCTTTGAAATATGACAACACAGACTAAGAAGCTAAAGAGCCCTGAAAACATTTTTTAAAGGTATTAGTGTTCACCATTTTGTTTAAACTTTTGACTACAGGGATGCTGGGGCAGAAGATAAATTCAAAGAAATAAGTAATGCATATGAGGTGAGTTCCATCTTCTTCTTTTGATGCTTTTACCTCTTTTTCTCGACTGTCCTGTTACTTTAAAAGAGCCTAAAACATGGTCTGGTTTTGGTTGCAGATCTTGTCAGATGATGAGAAAAGATCTCTATATGACAGATATGGAGAGGCAGGAATTAAAGGCGCCGGAATGGGAGGCATGGGGGTACATATTATATATACCCTTCTTCTTCTTTACGACACTCTGATGATGAGAATATGACATCAAATTTACTGATTTGTCTTCTCTTTATTTGACTTTGTAGGATTACAGTAATCCTTTTGATCTATTCGAGTCCCTATTCGAAGGAATGGGTGGGATGGGAGGTGGAATGGGTAGTAGAGGTGGTGCAAGGAGCAGAGCTATCGACGGCGAAGACGAGTACTACTCTCTAATCTTGGATTTCAAAGAAGCTGTGTTTGGTATCGAGAAAGAGATTGAGATCTCCCGGTTGGAGAGCTGCGGGACTTGCAACGGCTCAGGCGCTAAAGCCGGAACCAAACCGACCAAGTGCAAAACATGCGGTGGCCAAGGACAGGTGGTAGCGTCCACGAGGACACCACTCGGTGTGTTCCAACAAGTCATGACTTGCTCTCCCTGTAACGGAACAGGAGAGGTTTCAAAACCGTGCGGCGCTTGCTCAGGAGACGGACGTGTGAGGAGGACTAAAAGGATTAGTCTCAAAGTCCCCGCGGGTGTGGATTCAGGTAGCAGGTTGAGAGTGAGGGGAGAAGGGAACGCAGGGAAGAGAGGTGGATCAGCTGGTGATCTCTTTGCGGTTATTGAGGTGATTCCTGATCCTATCTTGAAGAGGGATGATACGAATATACTCTATACGTGCAAGATATCGTATGTGGATGCGATATTGGGGACGACTTTGAAGGTTCCAACGGTTGATGGGACGGTTGATTTGAAAGTACCCGCTGGGACGCAGCCGAGCACGACGCTTGTGATGGCGAAGAAGGGAGTACCGGTGTTGAACAAGAGTAAGATGAGAGGTGATCAGTTAGTGAGAGTGCAGGTTGAGATACCGAAGAGGTTGAGTAAAGAAGAGAAGAAACTTGTTGAAGAGCTTGCTGATATGAGCAAGAACAAGGTAGCTGCTAATAGCAAGAGATGAAGAATGTGGTGGGGTTACATTAGAATCATCGTCCTCTCTCTGCTGGGAATCTTTATTTATGTTTCTTCTATAGTGATGAAGAAGAAAGAAGAAAGAAGAAAGAAGAAAGACTTTATTAGGTGAGAGGAAAATTGAAGAAAGACTTTCTTTGGTTTTTTCCTCTGTAATTTTTGTTTTTTGCTTTCTACTTTTAAAACAGGTTTTCATGGTGGATTGATTCAGGGCTCAGAATAGGTCTTGTGTTGTATTGTACTGCTATTCATATATTTGAATCTACTTTATTTTGATTGACAGTGTTTAATAACCTGCAGGCCAATGACACCGTCCACTATGACCAGACAGCCTTTCACTGAAACACTTCACTGAAACACGCTTCTGCAATCAAACATTATTTCGGAAATGTGAAACTTGGTTAACTCCTGTCATGTTATATAAAGTTTCGTTTGCTTGGATATATTATTTATATATATGTATACTTCGGCAGCTGCTATATTTGTGGAATGATCAGGTTCTTTCTCCTTGACATCATCTCCTGAAAAACTAAATATACAAACAAATGAATTCAAACCTTAGACAAGTGTTTTGACATATAAAGACAAGTGTCAGTTTGCTCATCAAACTGACACAAATAAAATGCTAGCACGATGATGGTAAAAGTCTGCTAATGTTCACATATTACAAACTACTGTAAGTCTGTAACTGTATAAGTGTATAGTAAGCCGTCCTCTATCAGTTACCTAAGTTTTAGCATATTTTATGCCATATGAGTCAATTTTCAAAGTAGGTAGCTAGATTTTATTTTATATTATACTGAAGAAATTTTTTTGAATAGAAAAATGTTGGTGTTACAAGATGTGCCAAATTTTCAAAAAGAGTGTGTGGTCCATGTATCCGTATCTTGTAAAGGATTCGGCGGTGTTAGGTGGCGACTACAACACATACTCTTTACAGATTATATATCATATGCAACTTGCTGAGTGGTGGTGGATTTGGTTGGTGAAGGGCTATTCATGTCATTAACCACATTCTCCTCTTCCTTTATATTTGGCAACTGTTTAATTATCTCAAAATTTTTGGTAAGTTTGAGAATTCTTAATTAGCTAGCTACCTACGAATATACTGCATATATTCTCATTCGTAAAGTATAACAGAATATATTACATTTTGGTTCAAAATCTCACATTCTTCAACAAAAAAAATTAGGTGAAAATTTTTAAATTTACATGTAAAACGTGTAATCTATTATGTTATGTTACGTGCGCAAAGCTAGAAAAATATCTCAGCTGCACCAATAGTTACGTAAATACCCTTCGACGGCTTCGCATCTCACATTTTATATTTTTTAGATTTATTACAGATCTGTCTGCAAAACTCTGAAAAGTCATCAAACAAACCCTTTTCCGTACCCATCCCACTATAAATACCTCTCATTCCCCTGTTGCTTCTCTCTCTCTCTCCTCTCATCAACAGCCTCCATCGTCATTCTCTTTCTCTCTCTCTCTAAGAAACAGAGAGAAGAAATCAAATGGCTCTTTCCAACGCCGCCTCCTCCTCTCTCTCCACCAGATCTCTCTACACCGGTCTATCTCACCGTCACAGCAACCGTCAATCCTCCATCCCTTTCCATCACGCCGTCACCAAGCCTAACTCCTCCGTCAAACTCGTCGCGGCCCTCCACGCGTCGGATCCATCCCGAAACGCCGCCGTTTCGGTCAAGGAATCCACCGTCTCTCCTTCTCCTCGCGCCGCGTTGAAATGGACGCCGGAGAGCTGGAAGCTGAAGAAAGCTCTCCAGCTCCCTGATTACCCCAACGCCGACGAGCTCGAGTCCGTCCTCAAGACCATCGAGGCTTTCCCTCCGATCGTTTTCGCCGGAGAAGCCAGGAACTTGGAAGAGAGGCTGGCGGATGCCGCCGTCGGAAAGGCGTTTCTCCTCCAGGGAGGGGATTGTGCAGAGAGTTTCAAGGAGTTCAATGCCGATAACATCAGAGACACCTTCAGAGTGTTGCTTCAGATGAGCATTGTTCTTACCTTCGGCGGTCAAGTTCCGGTCATAAAGGTTAGATCTTTTGTCTACTTTTCTATTACTAATCAAATTCGGAACATTAGTAGTGGTAAAAAGGTGAGATCTTTTTAATTTGTATTAGGTTGGGAGAATGGCTGGTCAGTTTGCGAAGCCTAGATCTGATCCATTCGAGGAGAAGGATGGTGTTAAGTTGCCTAGCTACAAGGGAGACAACATCAACGGCGACACTTTTGATGAGAAGTCCAGGATCCCTGATCCTAACAGGATGATTCGTGCTTACACGCAATCTGCAGCTACGTTGAACCTTCTTAGAGCCTTTGCTACTGGAGGTTACGCTGCTATTCAAAGAGTTACACAGTGGAACCTTGATTTCGTTGAGCAAAGCGAGCAAGCTGACAGGTTAGTTTTAAACAAGAACAGATTCCTCTGTTTCAAACTCTGGCTAGGCTCTGTTTCAACCTCTGTTTTATTGTTGTATAGGTACCAGGAGCTGGCGAACAGGGTTGATGAGGCCTTGGGGTTCATGTCTGCTTGTGGACTTACCACTGATCATCCACTCATGACCACAACTGATTTCTACACGTCTCATGAGTGTTTGCTTTTGCCTTATGAGCAGTCACTCACGAGGTTGGACTCAACTTCTGGTCTCTACTATGATTGCTCTGCGCATATGGTGTGGTGTGGAGAGCGTACCAGACAATTGGATGGTGCTCATGTCGAGTTTCTCAGGGGGATTGCTAACCCTCTTGGCATTAAGGTACTTTAACATAAACACTTCACCTTAAAGGATTAGGTTAGCTGTTAAGTGGTTTGTGATAAAAAAAAAGCAAAACAGAGTAGGACATGAAGTTTATGCTTTGACTGAATATCCATTAACTGCTGTTGATACAGGTGAGCAACAAAATGGATCCCAATGAGCTTGTAAAGCTTGTGGAAATCCTGAATCCTAACAACAAACCTGGAAGAATCACTGTGATTGTTAGAATGGGTGCGGAGAACATGAGAGTTAAGCTTCCTCACCTAATCAGAGCAGTCCGCAGGTCAGGCCAGATTGTGACATGGGTCTGCGATCCAATGCATGGAAACACCATCAAAGCACCTTGCGGTCTCAAAACAAGAGCCTTTGACTCTATCCTGGTAAACACTTCATAAGCCAAACCCTTCCATCATCATAACATATATATATATACTTAAGTTATGATTGTTTTTTCTTTAACAGGCTGAAGTGAGAGCCTTCCTAGATGTGCACGAGCAAGAAGGAAGCCACGCGGGAGGTATCCATCTAGAGATGACAGGACAGAATGTGACAGAGTGCATTGGAGGGTCCCGTACTGTGACCTACGATGACTTAAGCTCTCGCTACCACACCCACTGTGACCCAAGGCTCAACGCGTCTCAGTCTCTTGAACTGGCCTTCATTGTTGCTGAACGTCTTAGGAAGAGAAGAACCGCTACTCAGCGTCTATCTTAAGTTTCCCCCGTCTTTTCTCTCTTTTGTTTTGTGAGTTTGGTGTCTTTATGACCTGCCTCTTTAGGAGGGAGCAAACCTTGCTTTGAACCCTGTTCGGTTTTGCTGTGCCCCAGACAATCTCACGTCTTTGTTGTTTCAATTTAATGTTTAACTGTATGAATGCTACTCCTGTAAACTCCTCTTCCTCTTTATTACATACATACAGTATTTACAGACTTTGGAACACGTTCTATTCTCTTTTGCTAATTACATACCAAAATACCTGTCGATAATAATAGAGTAACCTTGTAATCGGCGAAGGCCCATTAGCTCAGTTGGTTAGAGCGTCGTGCTAATAACGCGAAGGTCGCAGGTTCGAAACCTGCATGGGCCATTTTATTTTTATTTCTTTTAGCTGTGAATTGTCTGTATTGGAAAGAAAAATACGATCAACTTCACAAAGGCCCATTTAGCTTCAGCTGCTTCGTAATCTATAATGGGCCATAAATTCCTTTTTTCACTAAGATTTTTATATATATTTACTAGGATCGGCCCGCCCTACGGGCGGGATATGATTATCGTGTGACAGTGGCAGATCTAGAAACAATATGTATCAGGGGCGGAAATAAAAATTACTAAATAAAATATAGAAAAGCATTGTCATGAACTATTTTGTATAATAAAATATACTACCCTGGATTAAACCTCCTCATTGCTGTTCCAAACTTCTTCTTTTGAAAAACATGACCCGGGGTTGACATGGACCTCTAGTTAAATATTTTCGTCTTACTTCGTCTCTTTGATTAGGAAAATACTGTGATATCTTTTTTCTTTCAGCTGGATCCCATGGCAAAGCATCCAAGTCATCAGAGTTATCCAATTTATCCAAATTTCTTTTAGAATCAGAAGCACTCGTTTTGTTATAATATCGCTCCATTTATCTGCAAATCAGTAGAAATAGTAAATTAATATAAAGTCAACTCCATTAAACCTTCTAGGATGTTACTAAACTAAACACAATTCCTGATATTAGCTAATAAGTTTTTCACGTTAAGCTCAAAAACATAAAAAACAATATTGGCTGAGTCTAAAATTTTTCTGGGTACACATCTAGTCTGTTCACATCACAAGTTACAACCTTAAAGCATATCAGACAATTTTGGAACAGAGAGCAATAAAAAAGAGAATCAAACAAACATTTAAAACATATATAAACTAATTAAATAAATAGAAAAGAAACTTACATGGACATAAGACTTTGTGCTGTGCGTGATTCGAGTCGGTAGAAAAAAAAATCACAGGGGAAGTCGAGAAGACGACGACAACGTGACGTTTAGATTGCGTTTCCTAGACAAAAAATCCCTTTTCCTATTTCTTAATGAGTAAAATCTTTTTTTTTTCATTTAAACTGGATTAGATTTGATAAATTAAGTAAAGCCCAGTTTATTAACATATGGGTAGATAAACTAATTGGGCTTTTGTTTTATATTTATATGAATTAGTATATTTTCAGTAATGTTAATTATTTAGAGTACAGGGGGCAAAAAACAATATAACATCAGGGGCATAATTTCAATTTATTATAAACCTAAACTAATTTAAATATTTCCATGGTGGGCAACTGCCCCCCCTCTAGCCTATGTACCTCCGCCCCTGTCGTGTGATATATATACTTTTATTATCGTATACTTTCATCGCAATATGTATGTTTATATTCCTAGAATTTATTATTTAATATTTACAAATTGATTAGTTTTGTTTTTTAGTATATTTACAAATTAATATCACCATTTTAATTTTTATTTTGTGGTTGTTGGATATATATATTTTTTGGATAAGCGGCAACCTTTTTATCAGTGTGATTTTGAGTCCAACGCCATATTGCGAAGAAGGAATTATGAAATAGAATTCGATTTTATTTCAGACATTGAACCTTAAAATATGTTGTTTAAGACAACAAAGTTTTTAATGTGTTTGTAACAGATGTGCCGCATCGGATTTCAATGGTGTAGAGATGACATGTAATCATAGCTTTGACATTCAAATTAGTTATAATGTAAACTGATATCCTTGTTACTTTAACCTCTGTGGAGCGATATCTTTAAAGAAAGTAAAAGTGATTTTAGAAGAGCAGCTTGTGAAATCAGCGTCTCTAGCATTGGTTCATTTTAGTTGTGCTTATTCACCATCCAAACATGTTCGAACTATGCATGATTGACCTATGTCTCCTCCCTGAATATATCGTTATGCCCGTATTCATAAATTTCATTGACATGATACTTCAGTTGTTGTGTGTAGATGTTGTAAGCCTTACTATGTGGTGTTATTACGTAAGTAGTCAAAGCTGGCATAGGAGGAGGGACAATGGGTGCGACCGCCAGGGCTCCAACCTCATGTTTCCCCATATAATTATAATTAATTTCTTTTATCTTTTTTTTTGTATATTTCTATATTCTACACATTTTTCAACTGTTTTTATTAGAAAAATAGATTGAAAAGGACCCAAAAGTAGTTAAAAGTTCTTTTATTTATTTTCATCATAAAATTTACAAAATAGTTATTTATAAAATTTTCCTAATATTTTTTTTATTTTGAATAAACATAGATTTAGGGGTACAATTTTTTTTCTTTGCCTTAGGGTTCATCAAAATGATGAGCCGACCCCGTAAGTAGTTTTCTATCCATTGGACGTGGTGTGCCTTGATGTTTTTATATCAGGCCTTCACGTGTTCTGTGATTCATTATTGGATCCCCATTTAGTTGCATGTACTAAAGCAGTGGCGGAGATTTGGAGACGAACGATGTTTCACTGTCAAGGGTCTTCTTTGTTTGGTTTCAGTTTATTCTGGTATAATTTGCAAATCAATTATTTGGTGCAACCATTTAACCAATGTCCCATTTAAGGTTTTCGATATTAATATATTTTTTTTAAAAGATATTCTCATCTTTATCATGACGATAGAAAGAAAAATAGCAATTCTCGAAAATACATCAAATTTAAAAGATCACACAAACAGCTGATATATCACTTATTTCCTTAATCAAAGTCTGGCTTCTTCTGCTGGAAGCCCACAAACAGCTGGAGATTGATGAAGAGCAGCCAAGATGTCAAATTGTTGATAAAAACATCAAATAGTCAAAGCCAATGTGAAGAAAAGAAAAGCTATCTAGATGATCATGTGATGTAAAATTATTAAATACTATTATTTCACCTCGTCATCTTCTCTTCTCAGCTTCCCTGCCAATTGAGAATATAGGTGGCTGCAATCTTGCAAGCTTCCTCACAATTTTTTGTCACATAGACTAAAAGAAAGAAATATGATAATAGAACATGTGTCAATACACTTGTCAAAGAGTCTAAATTCAAACTAACTGTAAACAAAAGGGTTGAGAGATGCAGAGCAATAAGATTGAACTTACGTTTAACTTTTCTCTTATATTCTTTCATACAATATCCTTGGGGCTGCAGCAGTTTTGTAAACCAAGTCAGTATGCATATACGATTTTCAAAGATAAAATATGGATTATGTGATGTTCAAAACAGTAGAACAAAAACTCACTGGTTAGTAAGTCACGCTTTATCTTGACATCACGGGCAGCTCGAGGCCTAGTTGCACCCAAAGCTTCGCTGCAGACACCTAACTGATTCCTTTGGAAAAGTCTCTCAGTTTGTTTCACAAAGATGTATGTCTAACACAGTTCGCTTATCTTTAACAACAATTTCTTCCAGATATGTGAATCAAACAGAACACACCAAGAGACTACTTTCTATAGCATATGGTGTTCAATAAAAGCTGGCGCACCAGGTTGTTGCAGACAGAATTGATAAGCGTCATGACCTTTCACTCTGTCAAACAATAACTCAACTGAGATTCAAGTCCTAACCTTAGACAAAAAAAAAACACATCTGTAACTGTGCAAACCAAGCAACGGGATCAATGTCAGTATCCGTTATAATCATGCTCTTGCGAGCAAGAACAACCTGTGCAAACATAACAGTGCGAGAATAGATACAATTAACATGTGTGAATTTCAACGGAGTATTGACTCTACCAAACATGAAACCACGATCATTACTAAACAACAGGATATGGTTCAGGGGAAAATACAGTGATAATAATAACGATGTAGATCGCAGCTAATAATGAATCAGACCTCGAGATAAGTAGAAGAAAGATTCAGAGATCGTGAGTTGAAGAGAAGAGATCGTAACATATTTATACCTGATTTCGCCGACGTTATCCTTCAATCAAACTTCGTAATGGCCTCATGATTTAAGAGGATTAAAGATGATTAATCACCACGAACACCGTTATAGAAACTGAATCGCCCTTCCGCAGATTAAAGGAGAACAATAATCACGAATGAGTTCTTCACAACCGATTAGGGTTTCTCTCTCGTCGCATTGTAGATGGGCCGCAAACCGGAGCGTGAGATGAAGCCCAATTGAGATGAGACGATGAAAGACGGAGACCACAACACTGCGTTTCATTTAATAAAGACATGTGTCAAGCCTGTAGAGCTCGAATTTCTGAGCTGTCATCCTATGTGGCATCATGGGAGGGATGAAAACTGTATTTTATATATAAAGATTTTTCTTTCGAATAGATGCGAACGGAAAAGAATCCGGCGCCGACGCATTGGGGACCCACCACGAATCATAATTATCGTGTCCCGCTCACTTAATCCAAAATCTCATCTCCTGTATATCTCTTCACTCTGTTCCACTGCTCCTCACACCTTTACATCCTCAACTTATCCGACGTGTCATAATCATAGCTCTTCTCACTCTGACTTACCGAAGACTCTCGCACAGCAGATCACAGTAGACAAGAATTAAAACTCGAAATCAATCAACCACCAACTAGTTTAACAGCTAGACAGAGAGAAAACTTTGAAAACAATTCGCCGCCTCTAGGACGAAGAAGAAAATGGCCGGAGGAGGCGGATACGGCGGCGCATCTGGAAAAGTGGATTACGTGTTCAAGGTAGTTCTGATCGGCGATTCAGCAGTTGGGAAATCACAGCTGCTAGCTCGATTCGCAAGAGACGAGTTCAGCTTGGACTCCAAAGCCACCATCGGTGTCGAGTTTCAGACTCGTACGCTCCTCATTGAAGAGAAGAGCGTCAAGGCTCAGATCTGGGATACCGCCGGCCAAGAAAGGTTACACTCCTTTTCTTTAGATCTCGCTTGGATCTGTAAGCGACTAGGGTTTGACTAGACAGACAAGTGTTTGTGTTTTATTAGATTTAAAAAAGATCATCACTCCTTTTATAGAGAATTGTACTCAGAGAGCATTGGTTGATTTGTGAACAGATACAGAGCGGTTACGAGCGCATACTACAGAGGAGCAGTTGGTGCGATGCTTGTTTATGATATTACCAAGCGTGAGACCTTTGACCACATCCCTCGTTGGCTTGAAGAGCTCAGAGCTCATGCTGATAAGAACATTGTCATCATCCTCATTGGTAACAAGTCTGATCTCGAAGATCAAAGAGCGATTCCCACCGAGGACGCCAAAGAGTTTGCTGAGAAGGAAGGTCTTTTCTTCCTCGAGACCTCTGCTTTGAACGCAACCAATGTCGAAAACTCCTTCAACACTCTCATGACAGAGATCTTCAACACTGTTAACAAGAAGAGTCTCTCATCTGCTGGTGAGTCGAATAACCCTGGTTCGTTGGCTGGTAAGAAGATTGTCATCCCAGGTCCTGGACAGGAGGTTCCCGCTAAGACCAGCACGTGTTGTAGTTCTGCTTGATCTGTGTCGTTTACAAAAGCAAAAATTCATTTGTCCCGTCTCCCCCTTTGAACTATGGTGATGATAGAGAATGCTTACTTTCATATTGTATATTCTTTTTGGAATCTGGCTTGTGTTGCTTGCTTCCTTGGTTCATTAAACAATGGTGCAATTAGACACCGATAGAGAGTGTATTGGAGAACAAATAGCTTTTGATTTTGAAATGTTAAACAGCATCCTTCAGTTTATGTCATTGATCACTTTCAAGCTGCTCTCCATTCATATTACAGCTACATGATTAGACTAATCCAACGCTTTGTCCTCACGAAGCAACTTCTTTGTAATAAAGCAAAACTCTTTCATTTTAAAATCAGCTACATGATTAGACTAATCCAACGCTTTGTCCTCACGAAGCAACTTCTTTGTAATAAAGCAAAACTCTTTCATTTCAAAATCAATAGTAAGAAAAATACATGATATTGTCATATTTTCAGGTCCCAATTAGTTCTTTGGTTTTAAAATACATTATTTGTACCAATTTTATAACCAAAACATAAGTAAAATCGATTTTTCTGATTTAAAATACTTGAATTTATATTATTTTTTTAAGTAAAACATAAGTAAAATAGATTTTGAAAAAGAAAGAAACATCAATCATCATCATTCAAAATCAAACTAAATGGAAACATATTTATTATCGAAAATAAAACCAAATAAATGAAAACATAAAAAGAACCAAGCTTTCATGAAATGAGAAACATTTATTTTTATTGAAAACAAAATCAAAATTTAAATACTTCAAAATTCAACAACCAACCATCAAACTTCATGTAATAAACTATCAACCTTCATATAATAGATAAATATTTTAGATGTTTAATATATTTTAATGTATTTTGAATACATATTATGAATTGAGATAATATTTGGTATAAGATTTTTTGGGGTTTTGAACGTTTCGAGTCCTATATGATATCCATTTATGTTCGAGTTCTATTCGGATAATATCAATAACCCAAAATACCATAAACAATATCCATTCAATACTTATGTCGGGTTTAGATCGGTTCATATACATTTTATCGGATCAAATTTGATTCAGACAGTGTTTTTAAAACCAGACCTACTAACAAACCAGAAATAATTTGGGTCATGGGTTATTATAGTTCGACCGTGTTTGATTGAACTAAATTGAATTTAGTGATATTTATAAATAATATGCATATTTTTTTCAAAAATAGATCATATCAATAAAATGTTCAAACAGCCATAATGTTTAAAAAATGACAATTAAAATATAACAAAAATAAAAAAATAATCTAATATTTCAAATCTAAAATCAGTATGAAAAACCGAATTAAACTTTATTCTTAAATCTTATCACTATAAATCTTTATCACTCTTTAAGAAAATTATATACACATTAGTTAAAAGTTATATTTTGAAATACAAATTCCACAGACTTAAGTGTTTCAATTATTAAAGTTTTCTAACTAAGTGATCATGATATAAAATTTAAATAAAGTGAAAAATAGACAAAAGTTATAACATGACGTGAAAATTAAATTTTGTGACTTTTGAGATTTATGAATTATAGAGACGTCAAAACAAAAAGGTGAATCTATACTTTGTTAATCTTTAGTAAATAATATTTTTAGTTTAAAAGAAGAAAACTTAATTGTTTTATTATTGAAATTTTGCTTTATATATGAACCGTCTTTGGGTCGCTGGTTCCGGGTTTTTAACGGTTCGATAGGATTTTAAAATGGTTCAACTTTAGTTGGGTTTTGATATTAACCCAATCCAGATTATTATTGATTCATGGTTCAACCCGATCCGGCCATCAATCCGTTTTGAGTTTAAAAACACATGGATTCGGGTCTTGTGAATTCAGTTTAGTTGTCTAGCTCTAGTTATTTTAAAGAACATAAATATTAAAGTCTGTGAAAAAAAATCAGTTATTTTAAAATCTATAAATCTTTAGAAATCCACGAAATATATATAAATCACTCACAAAGTTCATCAGAGAGAAGAGAAAGAAGAGAGAGAAAGTTATGTCGGTTTTATTGCTTCCGGCCGACGGTGTGGACTTCCACAGCCACCGTCGATCCTGATTTCGTACCTGTTTGCCCTCTTACTGTTAAAGTCCCGTCATTTTCCAATTTTCGGTTTGATATCTGGCTTCCGTCGTCGCATCGTCCTTTCGGTGGACGGTCGGCTTTGATGCTCCGGTGTGGCTTCTTTCCGTCAAAGGGGAACATGCAGTTTCAGTTTGCGTTTTTAGGAGGAGGCTTTTTATGCTCTGGTTTCTTTCGGCTTGGTAGCGAGTTTATGGGCTTCGGCGATACATCTTTTGGGCCTTGGGCCATTAATATAATTTTAATTTGTGAAAAAAATATATATATATATAAATCACTGTGTCTGAGTTCTCAGAAAAGGAAACTCCTTTGCCTTTATATCGATCTAAGATCTATCAATCGACTCGAATTAAGGGTTTCGTCGGGAGCCTCCATTATGAAAGGCAAGGAACATGAGAAGGGCAGCCGAAGTATCTTGGAGCCGATTCCTCTAGATCTGAAGAAGAAGATGGATCGACTGACTAGATCGCCTGCAAAGAGTGACCAAAAAGAAATCTGTGACTCAAGGGACAAAGGCGTTGGAAGCGACAAGAGCCGCCCAGGTAAGAAGCTACAAGTCATCCTCCCTTACGATATGGAGGTGGAGACACTGATTAGATTGCCTGGAAAGTCGCTTATGAGGTTCCTATGCGTGTCCAAGACTTGGTCTTCCCTCATCCGAAGCCAGAGATTCGTGGCTTCTTACTACGCTGCCAAGCCGCCCCGTTTTACAGTCACTTTCACCAACAGTGTATTTAGTGAACCCAAGCGTCTCTTCATCTTCTCGGGAGAGGAAGAGGTAACTTCTTCTTCTTCTTCTTTGGTTGCCAATCTAGACATGACAATACCCTCAGTGACCATGCCTTTCGGCGGCTACAAGTATTCTTCCGTCCATGGCTTTATGGCTGTTAATGATAGGTTAAAGTTCATTATATGTAACCCTAGCACCGGGCAAGTCATTACCTTTCACTGCAAGGCAACGGACACATGCTTGGGATATGATCCTGTTGGTGATCAATTCAAAGCATTGACCCTGTTGACATCTACGTATGCTCATAACCCTAGTTTCATGGTGCACGAGGTTAAAAGACTTGGAAGAGGAGGAATAGTATCTCGTACCCAAGTTACCTCCCCGCCTTATCACCCAATAACTAGGGGACGATGCATCAATGGTTTCATGTATTACGGTGCTTCTGTTCCAGCAGAGACTCCTCCTACTCCTGTGTTTGTGTGCTTTGATGTTAGATATGAGACGATGCTAAGTTTCATCGCAACGCCTCAGGAGGTCCTGTTATGGCAGGCTTTTACATCATTGATTGATTACAAAGGGAAGCTAGCTGTCGTTGTACCAATCTGTCAGCGAACTGGTTTGTCTTTCGACCGTTTTAATCTATGGATACTGGAGGATGTGACCAAACAGGAGTGGTCCAAACAAACATTTGAGCTTCCCTTGTCTCTTCCCTTCAATATTGGGATGGGTAAGCGTATGATTTCCCAAGGAACCAACAAGGCTGGTGAAATCATTTTCTCCCCAGCAACTCTGCCAGACCGTGCCCAGCCCTTTTATGTTTTCTACTTCAACCCTGTCACCAAGAGCATGAGAAGAGTCAGGATCCACGGAGTCGCTGATACTGAAGAGTTCTGGAGCCGTTATGGACTCACTGGCATTTGTGCCGCCTCTTTCTCGCCCCATCACGTTGATAGTATTGCGTTTTTATAAATGTCTACTTTTTTTTATGTGTAAGAGCTTGCTTGACAAACAAACATAAACTCTGTTGATGGTTTATTTTAATGTGTAAGAAACATGAAATTAAGAGTGGCTTATTGGACTAGGGATTTGAATTTTTTCTTTTTCAGTTTTTCTCTATATAAGTTGTAACAACCGAGGCAGAATCCTTCCACATTCATTTTCACCAACTGTTAGAATCTTGAACAAGTTGCAAAGGAGGAGATCACATCGTATGCCCAAAGGAAATGTCAGCTTCTGTCATATGCTCGCTACAATATTTCTCTCTCTCTCATTTTCTAAAATTCTTGTGTTTCAAAGAAAGAAACTCTGCAGTCTTATGATTTTTCTAATTTATAAATTTGCAGGGTCTTCTTTCAGAGGCTTTGTTCAGCACTTGCTTTCCTGGATGCCAAGTGCCCTTCATGGTTTTGTCATGAAAGAGTTGGATCCGAGCTAGAAGTAAAACTTCCCCCACATTTCATGACTGCCAAGATCAATACAGCTGCTTGGCGGTGACGTGCACCTTTGAAGTAAAACTTGAAGACAAGTCTTGGGTCTCCTTTATAGGCTACACCAGTTGCCCATATACCATAAAGTGTGTCCTGAAGATGGGAAACTCTGATAAATGCCTTGAATTTACTGCGATAGGCGGTTCAAATGAGAAAAAGTAAAACTGAAGGTGTTGAAGTGCGGTGTAGCCGTGTAGGTTTGGTGTATGCAAAGGATAAAAGCAAAAAAAAAAAAACAGCTCTCATGAAGCAAAGTATAATATGCATTTTTGAAGTGAGCTTCAAAGTGGTTGATGGAGGAGCAAAGAAAAAGAAGAATAGGACAAGTGATGAGCTTATTATCTTAATGATGTAAGAAATACATAGAAACTATAGAGCCTTGAGTTTATCTTAATGATTAAAAAGCTTTAAGCTGTCTCCAGGAATATGGGAAACCGAGATCAGATGCATGAATACAATAATCTTAGCGAATAATCGCATCAGGTGTCGATAAAATGTTAACAAGAGAAGCAATATAAAAATGAAAATCTTCATGTCAGACTGATGCAGCAGTAAGACTAGCTAGACATGTCGTTGAAGTGAGTTAATCAAGCAGAGGTAAAGAGATAGAAGCACCTTATCCAATATCGCGGCCTCCTCTCTATACGCATTAGCTCACGGGCCCTAAGATCTCTCAACTCATTTTCTTTCGTACTTCTCCTGAGATCAGAATGGCTGGCAGGAGTAGTAAATAAGTTAAAATCTCACAGAGAATGAATTAATCATTAATATGAGATATGTCGTCTATTAAGCAACCTTCAGGGCTCGTAGTTTTTGCAGTAAAAACTTGGGATTCTAAATGTGACTGTCTCTCTCTCCTTAGCAGAGCATGAATGGCATCCAGAAAATCAAGTGCCAACTTTCCATCCTTAGTCCCTCAGTGTTGAGTTAGAAAGTGCCTAATTCACGGAACAATGCGAATTAAGATTCACGCAGACTATCAATCAATCAATACAAAGCATTGAAGAAACAGAGAAACAAAGTCAAAGTTTGAAACCTCAGTATCTGTAGTTAGTTAGTAGAAACCCTGTTAATGGTCATCCAGTGGTTTCAGTACCATTGCCTTGTAGATTGTACTCCTGAAGGAGAGAACCTGGCTTTTCTAATTCATGCTCAATGGCCAGCCTGTAAGAGAAAGATTGATTAGAGAACTACATTAATCATTCTTAGTTCACACAGGAAAAAATAATTAATTTAATTATGCAAGAGGAGTCTGTCTATCTTTCAATTCAAGCTTCATAGGAAAAAATTTTAGTACCTCAGGTGCCTTTTCAATGGCAAGATTCTTTGGTGAAGCAGATTCCATCTGACTTTCACTAGACTGGGAGTTTACAACAGTGTTGTCATCAGGTTTTGGTACAGCTCTCAATCTCACATCTTCAGCGGTTATCTTGAGGTGTGTCTTGTTGGTTAGACGAAATATAAGTGTAACGTTGAGGTGTTGGATCAGACTCAGGAGGCGGGGCTGCACTTGTAAGTCACTCTGCATCTCAGGTTGCGTTTCAGCTTTACCATCCACTGATGATGACCTAACTCGAGTAGAATCTTCTTCAACAACAACTGGAGCTGCTTTCAAATGATGAGACTCCTCCAGATATTTTCAGGTTACTGATCCAAATAGCGACAAACCTCACACCAATCTGCATAGAAGAACTCAACTACTGAGGCGGTTAAATCCTTCAAGGAGGCCAAAGCGGGCGATTACAGAAGCAGCAGCTGCGACTCTCCTCTTGTTTGGAGACTCGTGTAATGGGCCTCAATTGTCTTTTACTCCTTGGCCCAATTAATCAAAGTCGGTCATGTGAAGACTAATAATGCAAAAAGGAAACTTTGCATTATAGGTTTGAAGATGGGAAAAGTCTGGTAGTATAAATAGGGGACTTAGGTCATTGTTAGTTATCACGGTTGAGAGCAATAGAGAGAGAGATATAATTCAAGAGTTTCAGCTAAATTCACCTGGGGTTTGGAGGATTCTGGGTTCGCTTGGCAACGAAGAGCACAATCGAAACTTTATTAATTTTAAACTTATTAATAAAGTTTATTAATTTTAAGTTTTTTTTCAGCTTATGCTTTAGGAGAAAAGAAGTCAATCGAAACTTTATTAATTTTAAGTTTTTTTTTTATATCGATCTAGATCTGTCGAAACTATAAGGGTTTTCGTCGGGAGCGCCTCCAATGACGAAAAGCAAGGAGCATGAGAGCAGCAGCCGATTCATCTTGGAACCGATCCCTCTTGATCTGAAGAAGAAGAAGATGGATAGATCGCCTGCAAACCATCACCAGAGAGAAGTCGACGAGTCAAGGGACGGCAATGGCGTTGGAAGCGACAAGAAGATCCTACATGTCTTCTTCCCTTACGATATGGAGGTGGAGACACTGATTAGATTGCCTGGAAAGTCGCTTATGAGGTTCCTATGCGTGTCCAAGACTTGGTCTTCCCTTATCCGAAGCCAAAGATTCGTGGCTTCTTACTACGCTGCCAAGCCACCCCGTTTTACAGTCACTTTCACCAACGGTGTACTTTGTGAACCCAAGCGTCTCTTCATCTTCTCGGGAGAGGAAGAGGTAACTTCTTCTTCTTCTTCTTTGGTTGCCAATCTAGACATGACAATACCCTCAGTGACGTTGAATCACAGCGGCTTCAAGTATTCTTCCGTCAATGGCTTTATGGCTGTTAATGATGGGTTAAAGTTCATTATATGTAACCCTACCACCGGGCAAGTCATTACCTTTCACTGCAAGGCAACGGACACATGCTTGGGATATGATCCTGTTGGTGATCAATTCAAAGCATTGACCCTGTTGACATCTAGGTATGCTCATGACCCTAGTTTCATGGTGCACGAGGTTAAAAGACTTGGAAGAGGAGGACGAGTAGTATCTCGTACCCAAATTACCTCCCCGCCTTATCACCCTGTAACTAGGGGACGATGCATCAACGGTTTCATTTATTATGCTGCTTCTGTTCCAGCAGAGACTCCTGTGTTTGTGTGCTTTGATGTTAGATATGAGACGATACTAAGTTTTATCCCAACGCCTAGGGAGGTCCTGTTTTGGCAGGCTTTGACATCATTGATTGATTACAAAGGGAAGCTTGCTGTCGTTGTACCAATCTGTCAGGGACGTGGTTCTTCTTTCGACCGTTTTAATCTATGGATACTGGAGGATGTGACCAAACAGGAGTGGTCCAAACAAACATTTGAGCTTCCCTTGTCTCTTCCCTTCAATATTGGGATGGGTAAGCGTATGATTTCCCAAGGAACCAACAAGGCTGGTGAAATCATTTTCTCCCCAGCAACTCTGCCAGACCGTGCCCAGCCCTTTTATGTTTTCTACTTCAACCCTGTCACGAACAACATGAGAAGAGTCAGGATCCACGGAGTCGCTGATACTGAAGACTTCTTGAGCCGTTATGGACTCACTGGCATTTGTGCCGCCTCTTTCTCGCCCCATCACGTTGATAGTATTGCGTTTCTATAAATGTGTGTGTAAGAGCTTGTTGACAAACAAAACTCTCTGGGGAATTTTTTTTTATCTATATTATGCAGCAAACTTGTTTTTTTTTTCCTTTAGTGACTCGCATCTGTTGATGGTCTTTTTTCCTTTTGGGAACTGGTTATTCTTTCGACCATTTTGATCTTTGGATTCTGGAGGATGTGACGAAACATGAGTGGTCCAGACAATCATTTCAGCTTCCCTTCGCTTTTGGGAGTGGTCAGCGTATGATTTCCCAAGGAACCAACAAGGCCGGTGAAATCATTTTCTCCCCAACATCTCTGCCAGGCCCTGCCCAGCCCAGCCCTTCTTTGTTTTCTACTTCAACCCAGACACGAAAAAAATGAGAAGAGTCAGTATCCACGGAGTCGCTGATACTGAAGCGTTCTGGAGCCGTTATGGACTCAAAAGGCATTTGTCACGTCTCTTTCTCTCCCCAACACGCTGATAGTATTGCTTTTTTATAAACTAGTTCTTTGCCCGGGCTACGCCCGGGTTTCCTCTTATAATTTTAATTAATTTTAACTTGTTTATTTTTATGTAAGTATGTATTATAGCAAAATTTACTACATTAAATATAATTAATAAACAAATTAATTTATTATGTTGTCCAACGAATTTTGACATAAATAAATTCAAGAGTTGTTGGTAATGAAGATATATGTTTTGGACAATTTTTTTAAAGAACTTTTTAAAGACAATCAGGTTTTAGTTATTAAAATTAAAGATACAGTAAAAAAAAATATTAGCTTTCAAAATCAATTTTTCTACAGAATTTATTTAGTGATTTGAAAATAAATTTATAGCCAAATAACTAAAGTTAAATAAAAAAATTCACAGCCTATTTTCTAAAGTAAAAAAAACAATAACTACAGAACACCAATCAATCTCTCACTTTTTTTTTTCAATCCCTCACTCTTTGTTATTTATTTTTATTAAAGTTAATGGAAAGTGATGAATAGTCAATATTCTTAAGTTTTAGCTAAATGTTTTGTTTCATATAAAACAATTGTTAAATACACATTTGATTTAAACTTTGTTATGTCTTTAGAAATATTGATTTTACCTTTTCAATTTCTACCCTCTCTACAAAGAAAATACAAACTGACATATAAAATGTTTTTTTACATTATTTCAAATGATAAATAAGTCCATCTATATATAATTAATTTACAGTTATACAATTATGATTTGATACACTAACCAAAATTCTTTCATTAAGGAGACTAAAAACTTTTTTTTAGCTAAAGGTTAAGAAGATTATTTTTCAAATTTCAATGGAACTAAGAGAAATAAAATTGTTTTGCATGATTTCTGATTAAAATAGATGATTTAATCAGTCTTTTTAACAAAACCAAATATCATAATTAAAAAAGCAAAAAAATGAGAAAGAATAAATTGAATACAAATATCAAAAGACAAAAATGCTATTGTTCTCCAAACCAGGTTATGGAAACACATTACAAATAAAAATAAGTCACAAACCAAACTAATCGAAAGGTTTTTGAAAAAGAAAAATACCACCCAAAAATTGATCTTTAAATCATATAAACCGGATCATCACTCTGTGGATTGGGAAATACACCTCTTCTCAAACACTACAGACACCTATATTATACTCAAAACTTTGGAATGTATTATAGGATTAGCGATGCCCTGCAAGTTCATATAATTATGCAATGAGTATTTAAGAAAGCATGTTAAAAAAGCCAATATTATCTTAAATACGAACTTTCTAAAAAAAATCTTTAAAACAAACTCTTGTTAGTGTGAATAGCTCGGTCGGTATATGTTTTCATCTTCTCGTATTGAAAATAATGTTGGTCAAGTTGAAAAATATTTCTTTATGAACTGGTCTTGATTCAAATTGCATGACAAAAAAATAGAGTAGACATAGTAGTTACTCTTAGTGGATCTAAAGCTAACTTGGAAAAAAGAGCATATTTAAGTGACAAAAAAAAGAGGAAAATAAGAGCATATAAGTAGGCAGTAACAACCCGCCCCTAGCTGTATTTATTCATGTAGTATCCATCCTCGCCAATTATGCAAACTGCGTTGGTGTACTCTCTCTTTTAGACAGTGTTTTTCTTTTTTTGTCTATAAAAGTCAAGGCTTTATTAACATATATATTTACATATTCTAAGTCAAAGCATCACTAACATATAGGTTTGTTTATCTAATTATCTTTAAGTCAAAGCCTCAATTATCATATGGTCTGTTACCACTTTTTCCATCACTTATTACAGTTGTTATTGGCCTTAATGATCAAACGGTCACTCGTGTTTTGAATGCCATTAGGTGCTAGTTATATTGCAATGAATTGCGGACCTTGGTGGTTGGTATTGACGGAGATTATGAGTTGTTGGCAACTCTCATCGTATACTTCTAAACCTGCAAAAGTATGTTTTGTAGAGGAAACAGTTTTTTAGGTATTTGGTTTGGCTGATAGAGAAGAGAGGCAGTGAGATCGTGAGAAGGAAATTTTGGAATCTACTAAGTCAAACAATGTAACAATGTAAGATAAATGTTTTTATTATATCTTGGTCCTAAATAATTGAGATCTAAGCAAGAGATAGTCGAACACAGAAAAAAGAATTACGCATTCTAAATTTAATGATAAATTGAAGCTAAAATTAACTCCAATGTTTGTTTTTTAAAACACTAATATTTTCAGTGGGTTTGGTATACTAAGGAGATAATTATGAGATTACTTGTGTAGTTGCGTTTTCTTACGATTTTATGAAAACACTAAATCTAATATAGACAAAAGATCCCTACTATATCAACCGCTATAAAACAAAGTAGGAATCTCAAAGTATATAGACGACTTCATTTCATATCACTTTATATAATCTGTTGTCCATTATAAGCTCCTTTTTCGGAAAACAGATATGTATTAATAATCAGAAGAAGTAACATAATCTTTATACAAAATTGGAGCTAACCAAAAAGGTAGAAATGGACAACTTGAAAAGAAAATGTTATTTTGAGGACTATGTCGGGCCAAGAAGTGAGCTGCTTCCTTTTCTTGACGCTTCACAAAGAGGAAATGACACCCCTTGAAATGAGACGACCATAACCGAATATCAAGTAAGACATTCTGAATATGGAAACAATGATCATTTCCATTCAGACTTTGCACCAAGGAGTTACAGTTACTTTCAAAAATCACATTCTCATAACCCATGAACCGTGTACTCTGCACCGCCATCAAAATAGCTCTAGCCTCAGCTTCGGTTACAGAAATTGACTCCCCTAGAACAACAATATCTCCAAAACCTAGAACAGCCAAGATGGTCACGCACAATCAAACCAGCCACAACACAACCCGTACGCACATTATAAGAGGCATCTACATTAGTAACATGATGCAGAAATCCAATCATTAACATCACATGAAGCAAACGATACTAAAGTAGAAGCAGATGAAACTCTGTGCTTGGAAATTAAATCATTTCGAGACTTCCATATCCTCCACAAAATCCAGAATGGAAGTATGAAGAGGGAAGTCATTATTCTGGGACAGAGAAATAAATTTCCACAAGGTTGCTTCTGTTTCAGCCGTAGAATACGTAACCTTCTTTAAAACCACATCACGTTAAAAAAACCAAAACATAAACTTACACTGGATTTGACATGAAAAAAAAAAGAAGTACCATGACTGGCTGGCTTCTTGCGTGACTCCACAGCAGTACCATGACTGCCTGGCAAGAGCAACCCAGTTCCACCCGACAAAGTTCTTAGAAGCTATCATCACCTGGGTACATACTGGTTAGAAACAAAGTAGGTGTCCAGGAACTTAACTGACTCTAAAGCAGAGGAAGACTTATCATTCTGCTCATACGAAACAACCAGAAGTACATTCGAAACCCAGATTGTGTTCCAGAACATACAAAAGAGTATAGATCAAATTACCATGTCAGAAAACGATCAAACTATTTGATACAGAAATAGCAGTGTGTTTTAGTGATGGTGTAACGTAGAAAAAGAAACAACACCTTTGGTTAGAGAATCAATAACTCTACTGAACTCTAAATACTTCCTGAAAGCTTCTTGCTTGGCATCTTTTTTCCTAATTCAAAGAGAAACAAAAACAAAAAAGGTATATCAAAAAACTAAAAGAAACAGAGCTTTAAGGTCAACTCATTCTTTCTTCGATCTCTTTTGCAAAATGTTTACCTTTTTGTTTCCAGCGATGTCAGTAACGACTATGGTGGTGGAAATCAACCGCTACCTTATTCTTCAGCGAGGCAATCCGCCGTACGGTAATCAACTTCCTCTCCTTACGCTATGCCCTAAAGTGCACTGCCTCTTGTCTTTTGATTGTGTAGAAGTGGAACGATTGAACTCAGTCGCTATGACAAAAGAAGTTTTAGAGAGAAACTTAAAATATACATCAATACTTTTGTGAACTGAAATCAAGGGAGATTATTTATAGAAATCATTTGAGAGGGAGTTGCAGAACTAAAAGACACAACCTTCTTCTCGCACAGCGATCCAACACCACAATGACGGCCTCCTGCATTTCTCTTATGCCGCAGCGGTTTGGTTTCATCGAATTGGTGGACAACAAAGCAGTCTTCTCCTTAGGTTTCTCCATAGCGGCGGAGGAATCAATGGACTTCCCGTTTGGTTTCGGATTTGCAGAGGAGGCGACGGTCTTCTTGCCGTTCTCGCGGATGCTGGAGAGTGAAGAGTTTCCGGTGGGATCCATCAGGTTGAGTGTTTAAGAGATGAGAAATAAGAAATTAATCGTCAAAAAGAAATGAAAAAGCTTATAAATAGAAAAGCAGAGAAGAAGGTGAAAGGAATCAATTGAATGAGTTTGGGAAGGATTGATTAGAGATGGTAGGGTGAATTAATCGTCAAAAATGATATGAAAAGATGAGAAACAGGAGGGGTGGGAGTCGAAAGGCTCAACAGATTAGGTCTACGATGTGGAAGAGAGAAAACGGCGAAGACAGGATGAATAGTTTGGTCTGTGGGCTTCTTTATTCAGACAAAAAATTAACCGAAGCTCAAATTCTATCAGCAGACACAAAAGCCTGAAAGAAGTGTTTAAATGAGTGACGTGGAGCAAAGATGATTTATTACTGGCTGTTTTAAAAATCCGACGTGGATAGGCTTAGGGAGCTTGATATCCTCCTTTTAGTAGTGTAATAGATTTGTCTGTGTTTTATGTGTAAGAAGAGTAGCTTGACAAACAAAAACTCCCTGGGGAACTTTTTTAATCTATATTTATGCAGTAAACTTGTTTTTGTTTATTTTTTCTTTTTTCCTTGTTTATTCTACCTCCTTATGTTACAGCTTCTCTCTCAAGTTAAGAGTAAAATTCTTTCTTTTTCTGTTATTAGTCACAAGCATAAAGATTGTGATACAAATATGTTTAACTCTATTTTAGGAAACTAAGTTTCCATTTAACAATTGTTTTTACTTCTACATTCTCGGATGGATGGCTACACAGTACTTGTAGATTCTTTTTCCAAAGGATACTTAAAAGTCTAATGGCTAATGTTACTTCTACACAATACTACACAGTACTGGAATAACATTAGCCTTTGATTGAAATTCATGAAACTAAGAGTCTTCTTAAGTTTATCTTTACTGATGTAAAAGCTTTCGGAGGACATTGGAATAACAACAGTAGCCTTTGATTGAAATACATGAAACTAACAGTCTTATTGAATTTATCTTAAAGCTTTGAGCTGTCTCCATATCAGCAAGCAAGTTTCTGAAGAAGTTGGTCACAGTCCACTGTCGTTACCATAACAGTTAAGCTCGCTTTGCCCTTCCAGCATCCAATGGCTATTGTTGATGAATTCACTTTGACTGCTTCACACCCGTCCTTCTCAGTACCTGCAAGAACCAAAAACCCGTTATAAACCATATCCCAACATGAGTAGAAAAAATAAACAAAAGCATCTACTTATCAATGAAACACGCACCATCAACAAGAATAACAACGCAATATCCCTCTGCTACTTCTGCTGCTTTCTCGCCAAACTGTGGCTGGACAAAATTCGGGAACTTGATCGATTTGTATTGCAGGAGATTCTTGAAATCCACCATTGTTGCATAAAGTATCTGCTTGGTCATGTAGGGAAGGATCACAGACAATCCCTCTGATGTTATCCGGAATGAGCAAGTGCCAGCTTCACATTCTCTTGCCGATTGTTTCTCCTGCGTTTTTTCACCCATACTTCTTAGATTTGGTATATGACCGACCAAGATCAATATAAAAATAAAATAGTGGTGCTTACAAACATCTTGAGGCCAACAGATGCGACCTTAATCTTCTGCCCAACCGCAAGGTTAAGCTCAAGAACATCCTTAACCGATCTTGAAACATAGTAAATCCTCTTCACGTTGCCTTTGCTGCTCGTGTCGCTGTTTCTAGTCACGAGATGGCCATTGAGAGGAAAAGACTCATCATTGATGCCGTAAAACCTCTTGATCCCGCTGATCACTGTTTCATCTCTCAAGAAAACAACAGGGTCAAGGCCTTTCCACTTCCCTTTTTGCACTGGTGGTGGTACTTCTTGAGTCGATTCCACAGTGCCTTCTTCGCTGGTGCTTTCCTTCTCAAGCTTCAAGCCATTATCTAACACTGCTGCTTCTACAACTATTTCCTCTGTATTCTCTTCTGGTTGAGTAATCACAGTGTCAGAGACTTCTTCATACGAAGATTTATCAGATGAGTTTCTGCCTCTGGTAGACCTTCTCTGATTTAGTTTCTCCGGAAAATCTGCAAGGAAGTTAATGGTCTTGTGAATTCTATTAAAGAGGTTAATGCACCTGAAAAGATCTTAAGTTCACCTGGTAAAGGTGAAACTTTGTGAAGCACTGCAATGAAAAATCCCCCAGTGTTCTGATCATGAGGCACTATCCTCATACAGCGTTCAAGGGGAAGATCACAGACTTCCTCGGCTGATTCATCAGAAGCCATTTCTCCAGAGCTGCTTCCGCCACCTGTTGTTGAGTCTTTGTCACTTTTACCAGAAGGAAACATGCTTCTTAGAACGCTGTCTCTCTGCAGTTTTGGAACATCTTTGTAAGATCTATACCAGCCACCTCTATCATGCACCTGAATCCACACATATACAAGCATGCGTAAACTACTTTATGTTGCTTATAGTTACACTGTTAGTCTTTGATTCAAAGAACACATAGACACATTACGTTTACCTTCCATTTCTTAAGACCTGGTCTTCGGATAAGTTCAGGAAGCTTATCTGAGACATCTACAAGCTCAACAGAGCATCCACATCTCCTCAGAATCTGAACAACATAATCAATCAGCATCCAGAAGAATCAGGTTTATGGAGAAAGAAGAAGAATGACACTAATAAATTACTTCAGCAACAACAGCTTCATCTTCAATTGGGTTCATTGAGCAGGTTGAGTATACCATTCTCCCATCAACTTTCAGCAGGGACAAACCTGAAAGCCAGAAAATACAAATATAAGTCGAAACATAAGATTCCGCAAGTCAGTTCATCTATAATATAAAGCTTACCTCTCATGGCAATCACAACTTGTAGGCTATGAAGTCCATTTCCTGATCCAGAATTCCTGTGCAGAAAAAAAAAATGAGTAAGATTTGGAAATGAAATTAAAAATGTTAATTTGGAAGGCTTATAGATTTGGAAACCATCTTCGCCATATGTCTGGAGCCTTGCGCAGAGTACCATCACCACTACAGGGTACATCGCATAAGACACGATCAAAGAGCAGCTGGTCAATGGGAGCATGGTACTTGTCAGATTCTATGGACAATGCTCTCTTCGAGTTGCAGATTGGGAAATGTTGACCTTCATTGTTGGTGACTATCAAGTTGGTCGTACAGGTTCTCTTAGTTTGGTGAATAAGAAGGTTAGACCTTTTATAATCAACATCGTTCGCCACCACCTGGTTCAAACAAAAACAATTAGGAAAAAGTAAGAAAATGATCTATCAACCATTACCAAAAATGAGAGTTACAAACCATTCCATTAGGTAGAGATCCTGGTTCAGCTGACTCATGTATTATTTCAAGTAGCTGAAATGTCTTGGAACCAGGTGCAGCACACACTGTTGAGACGACAAGTGAATGAGTTAAGTCATGTATCTGTCTCAAGTAATGTCTAATAGATGAAAAATACTCACTGTCGAGGACAAAATGATCTGGATGCACATCAAGGAAGAGAGGAGGTACCTGCGTGATCATACAAAACCAACCACAAAAATCCATAAAGATTGTATTGATGAGTCATGGAATTAGAAAAGAGTGTAACAACACTAGTGGAGCATTACCATGCTAACAGCTTCTTGCCTGGTCATGTTCCCAACTTCAGTTTCCAACTTTAAAAACTCATGAAACCTGAAAATCATGAACTAACACCGAGTAAAGCGAATGGAAATGAAGATTTGTGCTGAAGCAACATGGGTGGAAACAAGCCACCTTTCAAGGGTCTGGTTTTTTCGAATCTCCTTGCGAGAAAAATTAGAATGCCAAGCAAGATTGTTAGGGTACCAAGGCAAGGGCTTGATAGCCTCCACTTCACCACTCTCTACAGCCTAAATTTAAGACCATTTCAGAAGTTAAAAAAAAAAAAGAACAGCTTCCTTTTTTGTGTAGATTGACAAATAGTTTATAGAATTACCTCAGCCTGAAGAGATTTCACGAAGTCATTCTCCAATATGGACAGAATCTCATGGCAAAACTGGCCACTAAAAGGAAGTAGCCAAAAATCAAAAACCTCTTTTTAACTTTTGAAGTAATAATAATATTCAAAAAAAAAGAGAAGGGATTTGAGTTTGGTTACTTGGAGTTAACTCTGAAAGCAGCAGGCAACGGCTTACGAAGAATCTCAATGAATGAATACCACTCCTCTGCTTTCACTATCCTTTGCTCCTACACACAACAAGAACAACTGATTCATGTAATGTTGTGTTGATTAGAGAGCAGAGATCGCAGGCTTTGATTCCTTATACCTTGTAATACTCCTCGAACTCAAGATTCGACCAGATGCGATTTTGGATGCTAGAATCGATGGAAGCTTCGTATTTGAGGGGTTTTGGAACGTTTTCTCTGCTCTCTTCTGATTGATTCCTATGGGAACTTCCTCTTTTTCGTCTTCCTCTCGCCATCGTTGTTGACTCCGTCGCCGAGTTTCTGTGTTTAACCGGCGGCGTCGTCCACAGAGATGGTTTTAGGGTTTAATAGATTTCCCCTTTTATTTTTACTTTTAAAAATAACGGTTTGATGGTTAACGCGCGCATGGTTTGTATTTGATTCTTTTTTTTTTACAAAAATTACCAAACAATGTAAATAAATACACATGAAATAGACAACTTTATTTGACTTAATTAGTGGTTAATTATTTTCCACTTATTATTAATTATACAGACCATACTTTATGCAACACGAAATCATAGGATATTCTCAAGCTACACACAGATTAAAAAAAAAATACATGCATGAACATACGCACCAAATGCAGTATGTATATGAAACTCATAGAGCACATACAAAATCACCATTTTTCTCATCGTCATCATCATCATCCACCTCATCATCAAGATCAATCATGCTTCCATCTATTAAGCCTAATCCACCATTACTATCATTCTTACCATTCACATCCTTTCTCGCTTCTTCTATTATCTTCACTATTTCTTCAACACTCTGTCTACTCTTCTCTTCTTCTTCTTCTTCTTCTTCCTCTTCCACTATTTTCTTCTCTGAGATAACCGGTTCTGGATTCTTCAAGAACCAGGAGTGTTCTTCGATTTCCGGCACAGTTATTCTCTATCGTGTGGATTCAAATTATAAACCAGCAGGTACTATTAGCATAGTTTTAGAGGTATCTATTATAAAAACAATTTTAAACCAAACTAAACCGGTATGTCTTACATTACCGGTTTAGGTTTTCATTCATATTACCTTATCAGGGTCAGCAACGAAGATACGAGATAAGAGATGCTTGCATTCGGAGGAGATCCTGACGTAATCTGGTATGGTGTAATGTACACTTAATATCCTCTGTAAAGTATATATATTATTGGTTAATTAATTATTCTTAAATTTATATAAGACAATATCATATAAAGTTAACTAGTGGAATGAACCTTTGATTATAATAATTTTAGATGTACCTGAATTGTTTTTCTAATGTTTCTTGGATCGTCTGGATCTTCAAAGGGATAAGCACCAACTAACATTACATATAATGTTACCCCACACGACCATACATCTGCAATCTATATATTAAAATTAATATTATATAAGATTTTTATATAGACAAGTTGATGTTATTAATTTATTCAAATATTAGTTAGTTAATGATTTGATACGCACCTTCCCGTTATATTCTTTTCGTGACAGGACCTCTGGAGCAACGTAAGCCGGAGTTCCCACGGTGGATTTTGGCTGAGAGTGTAGCACTGATGACTGCATGCATTCATAGAAAAATGGTTATTGTCAATTATACCTTTTGATATGTTATGATCAATGAATATGAGCTAAATTAGGTGTAATAATAATACCTTGGAATATCCGAAATCGCATATTTTGAGCTGCGACGAGGGGCTCCCATCTAAGAGTGTATTCTCGAGCTTAAGGTCTCGGTGACATATTTGCTGCAATAAGAATAAGATTGTGTTACATAAAGACTAAAATATTCATATAAGAATAATAATACGTACCATAGCGTGACAATAGCTAACTCCCGAGATAAGCTGTTTGAAATAGTACCTTGCCTAAATAATAAACAAAGACTAATCAATATAACTAGTCACGAGATTACTAATGAATCATCGTTAATGATGTAAAAAGTATAATACTTCGTCTTCACTGAATCTACCGGCACTGCAAATTCTTTCAAAAAGCTCACCACCTGCTGCATACTCCATTACTATGGCAAGATGTGTTGGTGTTACAAAAACCTGCAAAATAGATAAAATACAACATATTTATTTTATTTTATTTTGATTTTCCTCAAGCTCAAAGCCGACCTACAGATTGCTTCAATCATTATATAGTCTGAAATTTTAATATAAGAATTTTCAACGCCGTGACTAATCATCATACGCTGGCATATGAAACTCGAATGCTGGACTGTTGGAGAATAAGACATGATTATTTATTAAAAGCAATTTAATACAAAAGTTCTCAAAGAAGAAGAGGTCCAAAGTCCAGCCATATGGAATGATACACATAATTTACATGACCGGCTAGCTATCTATAATTTTATTTTTTAACGCTGGATTGAAATCCAGATGATGTTAAATAACCATATTCTAGAACACTAATTAAATCGCCCAACAAATCTACAAATCTTACCAAATGAATGAAACCACAAATGGGACTATTAAGTCTATTATTATCTACATATTTGGCTGAGTTTTTTTTTTGTTTTCTGGTTTATGAGTTTTCTTGAAAACGCTATGAAGATACCTCTTTGAATCTGATGATATTGGGATGCTTCAAGTCTCTATGATTTATGATCTCTCTCTGTACATGTTCATCAATCTGTACAAAACCAACTCTTCAAACCATTTACTGATCAAAGAAACTATGAAAATAGTTCATGAAAAGAGTTAAAACAGACAGATTCATTAACACATAACTCTTGTGTAACCAAAAAAGAAACGGGTACTTTAGGGAAAGGAAAAAACAAATACCTTAATGCCTCTTTCGATGTACTTAACGGCGTAAAACTTTCCGTTGTTTTTCTCTCTGACAAGCTTCGCAACTCCAAAGTTGCCGGAGCCAAGATCTCTCAATATGTCGTACCTTTCCATCGTTGCTCGGACCAAAGAACAGGGAAACTATTTGTGTATGGGTCTCTGTCCAAAACTTGTTGGTTTAGTTACTCTCTTTGTTATTCTTTCGAGGATATCAAATTGAAGATAGAAGAGAATACGGCTTTTGTTTTGGTTCGGTTACATATAGGTAGCATATTTATTTATACACACATCAACTCGTAAGAACCGATACATACAGTCAGCACCAACGCGGACGTGCTTTTCTCGTCATAGGCCCCTGTGTTTTTTGGGCCGTCAAATTATGTGAAAAAGGCCCATCTGACACGTGCTTCTCTTCAAGAACATGAGCAATAGAGACAGGGACAAGGTGGTGACTCGCGAGCCGTTCAGTTAAGGTCTCTTTCCATGGCTATTTAAGTGTTCGTACGTTCTTCTGAAAATTGAATATACCTTGATGTTCCTTTTATTTGTCAACAAAGAATACGCGTTTTAAAGAAAATTAATTATTAGAAACATTTAAATATCATCTTATGCTATAATCATCATCCCAGGGCTTGAGAAGTTGACACCTAGCACCTAATTGAGTGATTGCGATTATCCATTTTTAGTATATATTCTCTCTTTTCAAAAAGAAATATTCTGCCAAACTTGCTTGTTATTTATTTTCAAATAGATAAACATCAATTTTTCTTAACTCTTGAGTCTCTGACAGTGATGGCATACATTTTAGATTCGTGATCCTTTCCGCAAGCCAATAAAACATCAACAAACTCATCAGCGATAGTTTTATAGATAAATAAATGAATAATTATACTAAGCCGGTTTAACAGGTCAACGGCTGAATTATACTAACATGCGTTGATTGTAGTTACATTTGAATGCCCACCCATATATACAGCAACACATCATCGCGATAGCTAATAAGTATTCTAACTTGATATTTAAAAAGTAAATATTTCAAGTGATTATTTTTAAAATGGTAATCTATTCGTGATTTTCTCTCAAATAAACTATTTCCAATACTTATGCTGTTCTTAGCGTAATCCTTTCTTGCTCAAAAAAAAAATATCCTTTCTTGCTCAAGCGCTTACATTTTTCAAATGAAGCCTAATCGAGAATATCCGTTTATTGCCACCATCTCGACTGAACCGAACAGCTTGGCAAATCCTCACAGTGATCTCATATGACTTAAATAAATATATGCATATTCATGTTATTATACACCCCTATCCTTTTATTCCTTAAGATATTTTAGTTTAATAATATAATTTATAATATCATATAATACATGATGTATTGTAACTTTAGTTAGCTGCATATTTCACACGGAATATACATTTTAGTCAGATATCACAAACTTATGGAAGACAGACAGGTCAATATGCCTTTGATAAAGCGAACACCATAATTACTAAACCAAAAACAATTGGGTAAGTGGACAAATACACATAGCAGAAAGCAAATGATAAAGGTGCAAAATGCCAACACAGGAATTCACACTAAAAATTGAAAGTGATATTTTGACAACTAGGAAGGAAATGTTGTTCCAACTTGTTAATAACAAGTAGGAGATGCACTCTGTAATCCAACTCAGAAAATGGTATAAATCTTAACTTTTTAGACCAAAAAAGAAGAAACTTGTTAATAACAAAGCAAAGTGAATCTCACTTTCTATATTTGAATAAAGTGAAATTCTCTTCTTATGTTAAGGAATCTTTCCATTGTAAGTTGCAAGTATGACACTTTGGTCACAATGTATTAGTTCAAATTTCACAAGTTTCTACCTGTTGATGCGCGCCAGATTCAAACGTTGAAGGAAAGATTTAAAAAAACACTCTGCAGATTAAAATGGTCAAATCATTATTACAACAACCAAATATGAACTCGTTTTATGTACAGCAAAAAGAAAAAACATCCATGCAAACTCAACCTGTAGAAAGTAACAAAAACACACAAGAATGCTGTATCATCAAAATGCAAAACAGATCAAACACATTGGTCTTCAGGGCTCCGGAGACAAGGGCGGTTGAGGCAGAGACGGTGACGTCGGCGTCAGCGGTTGCTGCTGCTTATCCTGCGAATCAGTAGAAGAATCTTTCTTGTGAGAGAAGCTCAAGCTCTTCCTCCTAACAAGAAGATCCCCAAACCTACGAATAAACGCCTTCTTCTTCCTCGCTGCCGCCACAGCTCCTTTATCATTCAACTCCCCTTCCTCCAAACTCTCCAAATCCTCCGGATTAATCGTCTCCACTTCCTCCAAAAACGTACACGAAGACCTCCTCTTGTGATGTGTCTGCGCCCCTCCCGCGTGTGGCGTCTCCGCCACGTCAAAGATCGAGCCCTTGAACAGATACGAGTCCGAAGTCGGAGAGTTCCCTTCACCGCTATCGTCAGTGTGGTTGCTGTTGTCTTGTCCTCTACTCTCTTCCTCTACCGACTCCTTGTGCTTGTGATGGTGGTTGTGAGCGTGCGCTAGCTTCATGAGACTGAAACTACACGTCTTACCGATCATCTTCTTATCGATATGATCTTGTTTGTGATGATGCTCTCTCTTCTCCTTCTCTTCCTTCTTCTTCTCCTTCTTCTCTCTCTTCCTCTCCTTCTTCTCCTCTTCCTTCTGATCCTCAACCCTAATAACTTCCACTTCCTTCTGCAACGAGTCTTGCCTGCTCAAGCTCCTGTGCTTCTCCTCCTCCATAGCCACCTCGACCTCAGACAACAGCCTCTTCAGCTTCTTAACGTTCTCATTCGCCGCAGCTTCGTTAGCCTTAACCCTCTCAACCTCCTTCAAAGCAAACTGCAACTCCTCTTCCTTGTCCAGCAAGGCATCTTTCAAATTCGAATTCTCAGCCCTAGCGATCCCCGCAGCCTCTTTCGCCACGTTAGCCTCGCTTATCGCTTGCTTGAGTATGTCTCTGACCTTCTGGTTCTCGTCTTTAGCCTTCTTGCTCAGATTCTCAGCCGCGACGAGCGCCACGAGCAACCTATTGTTCTCATCGAGAAGCGAGCTCTTCTCGTCTTCTCCTCTCTTGATGATACTAACAAACACAGACTCTTTCCCGTTCCAAGCCGTGAGAGACTCCTCCGCCTCGATCCTCAGCCTCTCGCTCGTGTTCTTGAGAAGCTCCGCTTCTTTCCTCGCCTCCTCGTGCTTCTCCTTCCACCCCTTGGAATCCAACCTCGCCGCCTCGAGCTCTGTTTCAACGACCGCGAGCTTCTCTTTGGCCTGGCTAGAGTCGGTAGCCACCTCTGTCAAAGCCAGCGCCAGATCATCCATCGCTTTCTTGCTCGTCATCTCTGCTTCGATAGCTTCTTTGAGCTCGCTCTTAACGGCCTTCATCTCTTCGAGCAAGTCAGATACTTTCAAAGAAGAAGCCTCTGCGGCGTCGTGAGCCTGCGCCATCTCGATCTTCAGAGACTCGATATCGGAATCTTGAACAGAGCTATCGTCTTCGCTCGAGTCTTGGCTGTGGAAAGAACCGTCGATCCTCTCTTTTAACGAGGCGATCTCCACCTTGGATTCCTCTAGCTCTCGTGATTGCTCTTCGAACGAAGAAAGCAGTTTCTTCTCTGCTTCTTTCGCTCTCTCGACCTCGGTTTGAAGATTCTTCACCAAGGTATCTTTCTCCAAAAGCGCGGCTTTTAGGGAAACGACGTCGCTTTCGAGAGAAGAAGATTTCATCTTGGAAAGTTCCGTATTTATATCAGCAACTTTGTTTGAAGAATGATGCCTCGGAGATACTCCGTCAATATATGGTTTCTCGTCAACTTCTCCCATTGTTGTTTCTTTTTTTATTATTATAAAAGAAGGGAGCCAAGTCTTGGGTTTTGATTAGAGAATATATTTGAAGAGGTTGGAGAAAAATCTATTGGTCAAAAATAAAGAACGTTACTTCCATTTTTCTAGGGAAAAGATTTGTTTTTTATCGGCAACAAAACAAACGAGAGCCGATCAATTCGGACTATTTATTATTTTATTTCCAAAGATGACATGTCTCTCTCCTTGCCAACCATTCAGTCAAATTTTTATTATCTGAATAATATCACAAGGTCAAAGTATATCATCAAAACCATGATCTTCTATATTTATGGAGAAAAAACGAGACATTTCAACTTTAGAGTGGTGCGAGAAGAAGACACTAACTGCATGGAACTATGGAAGTAACATTTTTAAATTACAGACATTAGGACTAGTAATTTGATCTCTCTTTAACACAGTAAACGGTAGAGGTTGATTCTACCAAAAAAAGCAAAGCTCTTGGAGTTTGGCTTATGCACGTTAACCTCTTATTCGTCAAGCGAATGAATGCTCAGACGGATTTAGCTAGGAGGAGATGCAATGTGTACAATTTGGTTAACCTGTTTACAGTTTGCAAAGCTAAGCCGACTCATAAATAATATTAAACCAAAGGAACGATATATATGAGAAGAGACAGTCAACTTCAACATACTAATTGTTTTAGAATTCAAACAACGGGAGGTTTAACAAAACACGTAGCTGCAAATACACAGAAGCAAATCATAAAACCGAAAATAAGAAAAAAAAACCAACAAACCATCATTGTTTTAGAGTCTACTAATACCAAAAGAGACCATATTATCTAAAAATCCAGCTACGTCTATTTAGAGAAACAGCAAACCCCAACATTCACATAATAGGACCCAAACGAACAACAAGACTTAAGCACGCTCTCCTCTGATCCTGCGAGCGAGTTGGATGTCTTTGGGCATGATGGTGACACGCTTGGCATGAATGGCGCAAAGGTTGGTGTCCTCAAAGAGTCCAACAAGGTATGCTTCAGCTGCCTCCTGGAGTGCTAGCACAGCATGGCTCTGGAAACGCAGGTCAGTCTGCAAGTCACATACATACATGGAAATAAGCACCAAGAGTTACAATGATGAACATGGAGAGCTCGAAATCCACAATGGAGAACTTGAATTCAACACATTACCTTGAAATCCTGGGCAATCTCACGAACAAGCCTCTGGAAAGGGAGCTTCCTGATGAGCAACTCAGTACTCTTCTGGTACTTACGGATTTCACTGTCAACAAGATACAGAGTTTGTCAATGGAGTTGTCAAGCCAATCACCAACCAAGTATATTTTGTTAGGATGAGAAACATATCACATACCGAAGAGCAACAGTTCCAGGTCTGTAACGATGTGGCTTCTTCACTCCACCGGTGGTTGGTGCAGACTTACGTGCAGCCTGTAAATAAATTGATAAACATCCGTTTAAAACCTAAAATCTCTACAATGTGTTACGTTATTATCTACAGAGGTCAAACGTGAGAGAGAGAGTCGATACCTTAGTAGCAAGCTGCTTCCTAGGGGCCTTTCCTCCGGTAGACTTACGAGCGGTTTGCTTGGTACGAGCCATCTGAAGACCATTAAAACAACATTCACACGATATGACCATTCGCTCTTCAGAAACAAATCGTTAAATCAACGAGATTATAGCTAAATCACGAATCATAGATAAGGCTAAAATCGCAGGCATCTACACCGACGAGAAACATCTAAGCCACCGGACTAAGAACCAATCTAGCGAAATCATTCCTCCTTTAACCTAAAATCTAAATCCAGAAGATGAATCGGCTAAAGGCGATAACGATCGAGAATAGAAGCTACACGATCAAACGAAGAAACAATCTGAGAATTCGGAAGAAACTTTTTACCTTCTCTCTGTCGCTTTCGCTTTGCTTTCTCTGAGAATTCAAATTAGTGCTCCGATCTCGAAAACAGAAGATAATTAAAAGTAATCTCGCGTGTAAGGCTCTTGATATAAATTTATAGGCAGCGATGTCAAAAGCAAGTTGACGATCCGACGGTTCTTATCGCTCATCAGTGTGTTTCTCGTGTTTTTAATCGTACCGATTAAAATACCACAATATGTGTTTTCTCTCTAACCAGTCAACGGTCCAGATCTACCTTTTACAGGTTTGACGCGGATCGCCAATCCTACATACTCGATTTCTATTGGTCGAATACAGAACGTCACGGATCGACGAAATCAACCGTTCTGATTTAATTTAGGTGGAAACATAATGGGCTTAAAGATAAGGCCCATTAATTGTAGAATCCAACGGGTACGTTACGTATAAAATTAGTTGTGCATTAGTCAGTTCTCCGGTTTAGTTTAGTTTGCTTCAAAAACCATTTGCGGAGTCGTCGTCTTCTTCCTCTTCCCCAGATTCACTTCCGTCTAGAAGATTCACATCAGGTATGGATTCTCTGACGAGATCTGATCCGTGCACAGATTCTAGTTTATTGTTATTGTTCTTGTAGACTCGGATCCGGTGATTTTCAATCGCATTACGCGTTTCAAATCTGGATTCGATTCGAAGGTTCTAATCGTTTTTGTTGTTAGTGTTGTTTCAGAGATGGATTGGCAAGGACAGAAACTAGCGGAGCAGTTGATGCAGATCCTGCTCTTGATCGCCGCCGTTGTGGCGTTCGTCGTCGGTTACACGACGGCTTCGTTTAGGACGATGATGTTGATTTACGCAGGAGGTGTTGGTGTCACGACGTTGATCACGGTGCCAAGCTGGCCTTTCTTCAACCGTCATCCTCTCAAGTGGTTGGATCCAAGTGAAGCAGAGAAGCATCCTAAACCCGAAGTCGTTGTTAGCTCCAAGAAGAAGTCATATAAAAAGTAGAAACTGCATTTGTAATCTCTCTTTTTTTCTAGACCTTTTGATATAAAAAAAAGACATGTTCTGGATTTTGCTTATAAAGCTTATGAATAATATAATAGTCTAAATGACATAATAATTTTGATTGATTCTAAGACATCATCCTTCATTGTTATAAGAAAACAATTTAAACGTCGTCTCTAAGACAGTAAGAACAGAACCAAAGCTCATGTACATCAATGTCTTTGTACTATTGTTCAAATCAATCACTCAAGAAAGAGCTATAGTTAGATTCTACAATCCGGTGCCATTACAGGAGAGTGACGAGAATGAAAATGAGAAGCGCAGCGATAAAAGAATACTTGAGAGCAGCGACAAGGATAGCAAAAGAAATGAAGAAGAGCTGCGATAAGACTTGAAGGCTAGCCCATGTCAACACTCCAGCTAATCCAACCGCCGCAAAGTTATCTTGATCCGGCTTCAATAGATCCCCCAACCGGAAACTGAATCCAGGGAATCCATCTTTTTTAGGATCATCATCGTTACTAACCGGTCTGTTTCCTCCATCAGAAGACTCCTTCGCAGGGTCGTTGCCACCACCGCCATTTTGCGCATACGTTCTGAGCCTTAGCGGGGATTTGCAGAAACGAACATGATGCTGGTGATGAGGAATGCTGCTGTGTGAAAAACGAGGCTTTAGTGTGATAGGCACAAAGGGCTTTAGTGTTAACAGCATCGTGGATTGTGGATATTCGAATCAAATGATCTTACTGGGATAATAGGAGCTGCTAAGTCTTATCTGCAATTAAGAAAAGAACAAAGAGGTCAAACAGAATCCAAATCCTCGAGGATATGAATTTGCTTATCAAAATGACTATTAGAACTTAAAATCAAAGCGAAAACCTTATTCTCGCCATGAATTTTATTAACTTCAATCGAGCTAAAACCAACACACAGATATGAATCAATCTGCATTCCATCGGATTTATCCAAACATATCATTCATTCAAAATCTCTACAACCCTAAGAGCTCACGTTCCGATCAAACAAAAAAATTACACGAGACCAAACAGACCTGGAATCCGCCATGTTTCCTCCTCTCCACTCGCGATATATGTAAAACTAGAAGACAAAAGTTAAATCAACCGGTCCGCTTAAGATATTAGACTCAATGGCTAAGATTCAATCCTTACGGAAACACCTTTAATTAACGGCTAGGATTCAATCTTTAGAGCCACATATTCTCTTTTGCTAATTAGTATTTTCATATTATGGGCTAAAGTTTCAAGCTTTACTTCCTTCTACCTCAAATGTTGATAAACATCATGATCACAAAGAACAATGACACACTTTTATTTATGCAATGCAGAGTTTTAGTTCATATCCTCACATACACAAAGAAAACAAACCATCCTGAGAAGAGAGAAAGGGAAGACACTAGTAAATTATTACCTGGGTTCTAATCTTTTACAAAAGGGACACAAACTAAAGAATCATCAAAACTAAAAATAAAAATTCCAATCTCCAAATTACACTTTCTTTATACCCTAAAAAAATACAGACCTTTTCTATATAAAGAAAATGAACAAACAACCTATTTAAAGAGGTTCCATAGGTTTCTCTAGTTTTATGTCTTGTTGAAGTGGAAAGACTTGGCAACGCCCAAGTGATCAGCTAGCTTTTGTACTGCCGACTGCACCGGTTTAGATCCCGCTGAGACCGACTCTGGGAGATCCGGGTGGCATTGTGGTAAATACGGGTCACCATCCTCTGTGCGGCTCAAGGAAGTAAGCACAGACCGGCAGAATATGAATCTACACAACAACAACAAGACATATTGGAGAATGCCTTTGTGTGGTTCTGATTCCCAAAACTTAAAAAAAAAAAAAGACTCACCTGAGAATCAGTCGTCTCAAGAACTGATCAGGCAAGACCTGTGCCCACACAAGATTCAAGACTTTGGAAGTCAAGAGACTCGTTTCCCACTCGGAGAAGGAAGCAGATAGTATGCTCTCTGCTTCATCATAAACCTCCTGCAGATTGTGATCAGAATGGTAAGAGGCAATGCCGAATTAAGGTATTACAGAATTCACAGTCGCTTACAGGTTCAGGATCCGAGTTCGAGAGGCCCAGCATTTGGCAGAAAGCTTGTAAAGGAGCTGTCAAGAAAAAAGTAAACTGACTTCCGTTTAGTGCTGCTGCTGTATCATCAGCAGATGGGTTCTCCAAAGATGGCTTCAGAGGAGAAAGAAGTAGAGCAACAGGCTCTCCTCTCTCTGCACCATTCAAAACCTACAGATAACCATCCGTCAGCCAATATCGCACAGTTACTGAGATAAAGTTTTAAACTTATCCAGTGAAAATGATAGACAAAGTTAGGACAAACCTGCCTTGAATGCTCGGCTAGTGTCGCTATCAATGATCAAGAAAAGCGGTTTCCGTGTAAAAGGGATTAGATCACCAGGGTAAAGGTTGTTTGAACCTGAAGAAGAAGAAAAACAAGACAGTGAGTGAGCGAGAAACATATATAAGAATGTAAAAAAATCCGAGGAAAACCACTAACCAGAGCCTCCTCTAGGACCTAACCAAAGATAATCATTGTAATAATCCCCAGTAAGAGATTTGTGTCCATTGCTATGAGGTTCTGACTTGTAACTCTTCTGTTCTTGGGAAGCTCGGGCAAGCAGCTTGCTTTTTGATGTTCTGCTAGAACCGACAGCGTTCTCTGCTTGCCCAACATTCTCACGAGCAGGACCACCTGGATAATCGTTTAACCAATATCAACATGTTAATAATATCGAGAAGTTCCAGGTGAGACAACAAAAAAGGAAACTAACCTGAAGCCGATAGATATATCAGCATCACACACTCTGGAGAGAGCTCATCACAAATCATTGCCAAGACCTGCATATATTAACCAGTACTCAGTTCAACATATAGAGGCAAACGTCCATCAGAATTTTCTATATGATACACACAAAAAAAGCTTACCGCAAGCAAGTGGGATACCGTGGGACGATAAAGAACTGCTTTCCTAGGATTAGGAGGTAAAGATGGATCAGCCATATCAGCAGCCAGTTTCATATCTATAATCCCAGAAGTGAGCGTATGATCAACCACAAAACCATTATCTTTCGTTTCAACAGGCCGCTTCTGGTAAAAAGAACCACTCGGCTCCCATTCTAAACACTGCATCATTCTATACGTATCCAACGTCACTTCAGCGTATTTCACCTGAGGAAGGAAGAAAACCCCACTCAGACAATGATTACAAAGACTCTTAGGTAGGTTTTATAAAAACAAACACTGCTTGCTTTACCTCGTTACGGTGATAGCTTGCCAGTAGAGCATCACGAAACTTGAAAAGTTTCTTAGCGTGGAACCTCGCAAGGTAGGTCTGAGAAGCTGGATAGGAATCAAGCATAGCGCAGTAACGAAGAGGCCTGACATAAGTTAAGTCCGTGTCAGCTCTAGTAAACCGAGTGATCTCTTGCACAACTATCCTCCACTCCTTGAAGTTCGTCTCCTGCAAAACCCAAAGATTCAAACTTTTCAACAGAAACAATCAAAAAGGAACAGACAGATCAAAAAAGATCAAATCTTTTTACCCTGAAATTAGACTTGCTGTCTTCCACCAAAGCCCTAAGCTTCTCACCCAAATGCAAAACCATCTCTCTCCGATCAACAATCAACGCAACAAGCAAAAACCTCGCGTAGAATCTCAGCTCCTTGGAACGAGCACTGAGATCTCTCTTCCCCTCCTCGAAGTACCTCCGCTTGAGAATCGCCTCGTAGAAGACGTAAGACTCGAGGAGAAACCGAGCCTCGCTGGTCCTCATGTACTGGCTGAAGTAGAGCTGACCAATCCGGCTCGCGATCTCCCCGATTTCCCACCGGTTCAGACCGGATTCGACCAGCTTCGACCTGTGCGACTGCTGGTAATTCCAGAGCTTCATGTAGGCCTTGAAGACCTTGTGGAAGTAGTGGCTCTGCGCTCGTCCGAAGGCCGGGAGATCGCGGACTCTGGCGAACTTACGGTCGGCGTTCTCCACCAGGGCTCTGAAATTGCTTGGCACGTCTTCCTCCGCCATTTCGCAACTGTTTGTTCCCCCCTTCTTAGTTGCGGTGAAAGTCGCCGTCGTTTATCATCGGCGGAGAGAAAGAGAGAGAGTAAGAGAGAGAGACTTTAATGAGATATGACGGTGGAGAGAGAGTTAATATGAGTTTCTTTTTTTTAATATTGCCTCAATTTATCTATCTTCCTTATTTTTCCCATTTTTATTTTATTTCCCCTTTTAGTTGTTCACCTTTACAAAAGCAGTTGAAAAAATACTAGAGTTCTTGGGATTAATAATAATCTTTCATTTAGTAATTATTGTTAGTCAAAACCTACGAAAATTGAGAGAAAATCATTTAGAGAACTAAGGTTTATAATTTCTTCAAAAAAACAAAGTATAGGTGTTAAATAATTATTAAAGAAAAAAAAATTATGTAAAATACTACTCTCTCCATATTTAATCCCTCTATATTTAAATGATTTAGGTTTTTGTAGATAAAAGTATGCATCGCGATGAGCAAAAACGCATGTGCGCACGAACCCACAAAAGAATTTTGCAGAATCGTAAAATCCCGTGTGTTGTGTAATCATATGGTAAGACGAGCTGGCATCAACGCAAAATATGTACACGATGATGATACATGCAGTACATATATAGTGTCATTGTATAGTTTAAGCACATGTCCTTAGCGTACGTACCTACTTTGGTTAGAGAAGATATATGTTTTTCTTATTCAATGTCCACAATGAACTAACTGATCCATATACTAATCGTTGCAGCAAGGCAAATTATATGATCATTTTTAGTTAGTTTTCTTCAGAAATAAGTTCTTAAACGATGGTAGCAACTAGCAACTAGCAACAAGCAAGTTACACATGATATGTCTATATATCATTTTATCGCACGCACGGCATGACGCAAATCCTTTTTATTTTTCCCCTTAACTACGAGTGAATTACATGGGGATGTATTTGTCGAACTCGCGAAAAAAAATCAGTGGCAAGATCTATAATAATATCAACTCGATTATTTAGTGAAACCCTAGCGGAAACTGTTATTAGTTAGAATATGTTTAACAAAGGCGTTGACTTTTTAATACTGATCACTAGTTTTTTTCACTTTTGGGGTGTTGTTCCAAACTCAGCTATTGGTGTAATCATCACATCTACTGAAATTTATTTATTGAGTCGGACCGACGTGACCTGTTGTGATGCTGATTCTCATTTTTTCCCTGGTATTGTTGAGAACATCATAAATTTAAGATGATAAGAAACCGATTTTTTTCAATGGTCGAGTTTGATTTAATATTTCATTGCATAAATGAATAAAACTGCTTACGTTTTGGGTGCTAATTAGGTGGTTATGTAATATAAAGAGAATATTTAGATGGTTGACCAAAAAAGAGAGCTCGTAGAAAATGAGAGTAAAGTAAATATATTTTATACTAAAACGAGTATACACGAAAGATGCCATATAAACATTTTGTCTCTACATCTGCAAATTAAAATATCAGTGGGGCATGTTTCCATTAACTTTTTGTAGTAGTGGTTAGATGTTAGTTGTCTGAACTCTATTTATTTTATTTTAAAATTCTGAATATTCATATTTCAATTTGGTCCTACTTTGTTTGACATATATTAGGAAAATCTAAACTAATTTTATTTGCTTGGCAGACCAAATGGTACGTTGCCTTTGTAAAACTAAAAGGTTTATTAGGTGGGAAACTTTATTTGCTAATTATAAAATGTACCTCTATAATGGACAAGTTTTAGTTAATTGTTTCTTGTGTACATCTTATCACATGAATACATTCCATTGGACTAAAAAACAAACAAAAACTCCAAGCTAATAAATCATAAAAAATTAGTAAATCATTTTGAAATCCTCACCCAACGCTATATAATTATTTGTCTTGTATATAACACTCAACATTCCACATCATAAAATAACAGTGAGAAGATATGCTGTAGAGTTTCATGTTTTTTTGTATATTTATATATTTTGTTGTTTAGCTTGATGGACTGGTCGTAAGAGTTATTCGACAGCCGTGATAAAGTGTTTAAAGAAAGTAAAGATAGAGAAGAAGAAAAAAACACGTAAAGAGCAAAAGGAAAAATGTGAACCGAAGTCAGAGCCAAGAACACATTAGCGTCAAAGTAAAAAGAAGGCAGAGGAAAGAAGTAAAGATTGTTATAATAATTATGTTAACATATTTGTTAGTTGGCACAAAGTGGATTTAAAAGCTTTTGCACCACCAGATCAAAAGAAGGTGCGCAGTGATAACGAGGAAAGAAAAAAAAAGAGTGAAAGTTCAGCTAGCACTAAAGTAAACTTTGGATAGCTACTAGGCTTTTGTATAAATAATATACTAGATTTTGACCCGCACACCCGTGCGGCTGTATCTTTTATAAAATATGTTGCTATTTATTTTCTATGTTAATATTAGAGTTGGACAAAAACCAGAATCCAAAAAATCGAATTAATCCTGATCCAAAAAGAAGTACCAAACCCGAACCAAAACTGGATGACTCGGGTACATATAAGTATATAAATCTATTTCGAATACATTCAAAATAGATTTATATACTTATATATATTATTTTTTTAGATTTAATGCATATCCGAATCTTTTTGGATACCCGAATGTATTCGAAATAGATTTATATACTTATATATTATTTTTTTAGATTTAATGTATTTAAAAACATAGATTATTTTTTTAGATTTATATATATATATAGTACTTTTAAGTTGGTTTAAATAATTGATAATATATACAAATAATGATATGTAGATATCTCTCATAGTTAAAGTATACTCAAAACACAAAAATATTTAAAATAACAATTAATTCTTTATCCAAATATTTAAATCAAATCAATTTTTATGTTAATATATTATTTTGTTTATATATTTTGAGAAATTTAAAGTATATAATGAATTCTAAAAATAATTTAAATGACTTATCCGAACCCGAACGAATCTACAAAGATCTGAATTGAACCCGAATCAAAATATAGAAATATCCGAATGAGACTGAAATCTTTGACTCCGGAACCCGAAACTCAAACAGACCCAAACCGAACCCGAATGGATACCCGGACGTCCACTCCTAATTCACAATCTATTTTTTTCTTTAAAAACATAGTATACATATAACTAATAATATTTTATACGTACTATCATATAAATAATCACATATATTATATTTTTAAAATTTAATGTGAAATACAAACACTTGTTACAATTTCGTTTGAAAGATTTTATTTGTATATTAGAAGAAACTTGTTACAATGTCCTTTAAAAAATCATGCGCAAATTTTTTAAAAAATTATGGTTAAAGATTGGAGCTGGTTAAAGATGGTTAGACAGAAGATAAATAATCTTTAACTATAACACAACCCATTAAAATGTTGAAAAAAGAAACGTATTGGGCTTTGATAATGAAAGATCCGTGAGATGCAAGATGAATATATAATCAAAACTTTGTGTTTAATGCCAGTGGCATTCTAATGTAAATAATGAGAAGAAGTCTGGATTATTTCCTATTTGTACTCCGTTTTTAATAGGATAGATTACAGAATTTTACCAAAAAAATAGAAAATAGATTACAGATTGTATTGAGGGCCTTGTATAAATTCTATACATGAAAATGTGCTTATCATATCTTTTTGCTTATATGGGTCTAATTTGGGCTAACTAGCCCAAAAAGTACTCTAGTCCATCTCTAATGGGTTTCTAATGAAGATATTTAGCAGAAACTTCTATTGTTCTATTTGATAAATGAAAAAGGCAATTGTAGAGTTGCTTCTCTTCGTTTATATGTAAACCCTAGGTTGTTAAATAGTTAATCGTCTCAGAAAACGTCACGAGAAGCGGTGACAATGTCCGAATCCATCTCTGAAGAACCACCGCGTAAAAAGAAGGAGAAGAGGTCCACGTCTCCGTCGTTTTCCTTATCGTCGCTGCCAGACGAGGTGGCTTTGAGCTGCATGGCTCTACTCACGAGATCGGACCATGCATCATTATCTCGCGTCTCCAAGAGATACCGCTCTCTCGTGGCTTCCCCCGAGCTCTACGAGATTCGGTCGCAGTTAGGTTACAGCTGCTTCTACGTATGCTTGAGCATCCACGGTCCTGCCTCAACCCCACGTTGGTTCATCATCAGCCTTGAAAAAACTGTGAACAGGCTCATGACCCCTATCCCTCCTTGCCCTTCTTCGCACCCTATGAAAGAATTCTCCGTGGTGTCGCTTGACTGTGGGATATATGTAATCCGGTGGGTCCATTAAGAGAAAGAGAGAGTCTTCGGACTACCGTTCTTCTTCCAGTGTGTTTCTCTTGGATTGTCGGACTCACACGTGGCGCCAAGTCCCTTCCATGAAAGTGGCTCGATGTGAGGCGGCTGCTGGAGTCGTTGATGGGAAGATATACGTGTTAGGAGGCTGCGACTATTATAAGACCTATGGAGAGGTATTTGACCCAAAGACTCAAACTTGGACTACCGTATAGTGTAACACCGAATATGTCATTCAGAAAGACCATAGTGATGAAGGTGTATGCAGTGCCCTTCTTGAATTCACCAGACCTATTGTACTACTCTCCCAACGAAGGTATATGGGGAATAAGGAAGAAGAGAGTTGATGGTGTATGGAAGATAGGAATCAAAAGCTATTGTTTTAGTAAGGCAGAGAATGTATTATACAGTTGTGATGAATACGGGAATATGTTTTGGAGTGAGCCAGAGGACTTGGGGTGGAATAAAGTCAAGGGTTTAGGGGCTCTACATAATTATTTTTACAAACCGATGGCCAGTTTTTTATGGGATACGTCACCGTGTGATGAGTTGCTCGAGGGCTACAGCAAACTGAGAAGTTTCGGTACTAGCATTTTGATGGTTTGGTTCAAGTATAACCCTAAGAATACCAGAGTGGATAGCTGGTGTGCCGAAATTTCCTTTGAAAGACGCCATGACATAGGTGAGATTGTGGGTAGGATTGAGTGGTTGCAATATGTTGCTGGAGTTAAGGGCCATCTCTCGAGTCACGTTAATGTTTTACATTCTGCTTATGTCAATGTTTAGACACTATATACGATCATCACAAGGTGTTTCATTGTGCTTCTATGTGTTGTGAAACAAAAAAAAAAAATCTTTCGTGAAACTTCTATTGTTTCATAATTCTAGTTATTTGATGATTTCATGTAACTATAAAATACATTTATAGCCTGTGTATTGGTTTCTTTACTTATCATTTTGTGTGGTTATATACATTGACTCGACTATGGGCTTGTTAGAAGCGTTTGCAACCATACTACTCGTTTGCTTAGTGAACTTAGTTACAACTGTATTGGTTCTTTTCGGAAACACTAACAACTAAGGACAAAGAAGTGATGTTGCTGTTGCTAAAAGGACAAAGAGCTCTATGTTTAACAAAGTATCTCGTCTGAATCTATGGTGAGTTGGTGATATTATCTACTTCAGACGAAAAAGTTTAACCAGTCTTTCTTGTATCTTTCGTAACTTTGTATCATCTTATTCGATTAACTTATGAAAGCCCTTTGACAAACAAAAGTTCTGTCACAGGAAGGTCTTGTGTTATCAGAAGAAGTAAAAAATTTAATATCAAAACAACAAATACACATGGCTCTTGACGTTAAGCATCTGCAGAACATTAAGGTATGCTCCCCATCAGTGCTGACTCGAACTAGTTTTTAGGAGTTAATACCCACAGGCTAATAAACGCGTGTCGTCTCGTCTTTAGACGATATAAGTTGTCGTCGTTTTAATAAAAGCCATTTGCTCCTTTTCTCTCTCTCTTAAGCCGGCGCGAGCCGTATATAAAAGCTGTCTCCTACCACGGGTATTTGTAATCGTATTCGAATCCTTTTTTTTCTTTTGTAATTTATCACTTTTGTTTCATTTCTTTATAATCGCACTAGTTCTGATTGTTTACAATTTATTAATCGTAAATCTATTTTTCTTTTCGGAAACATTAGAAAATTTAGGAAAGCAGCGATGATGTATCAAACGACCTCTTACTAAATTTTCATCCTGTTGTGTTATGTACTCCGTTATTTCATAATAAATATCATTATAATTTTTTGTTTCACAAAAAGTATCATTTTATAATTTCATTACAAACTATACTTACTTTTTATTTTATCAAATATTATTGGTCAAAAAGATGTGTTTAATAACAACTTACATATATTAATATCAAAGTAACATTTATCCAGAAACGAATTTTTTTTTTTTTTTGAAACGAAAAAATTTATATTATAATATATAGTTTTAATTTATTATAATCTACGCATAACATTATTCCTAGTGCAATTGAGAATCAGGGGAGTTCAATTTATGTAGGATCGAGTGTTATTCTTATGCATGCCGAACTATTGAATAATCATTTTACCAAAAAAAAAAACTATCGAATAGTCTCTAAGTGTCATAAACTACATGTATAAATATCAAAGTTTTTCTGTACTCTAAAATAAAATTAGATATCTATATAATTATTCAAAGATCACATCATCTTATTAAATGTTTCCAAATTTGAGTGTTATAAAATTTTCCAGAAATAACGATTTGAGAGCTGAGGGGGACCTTTGAAAATCATAACACTGTATAATTATATATTATCAAATTATTTTATTAAACTCCATTTGCGTGTTTGTGTATATTTAATTATTTATATACAAAATTAAAAAGCCTTTCACCATCAAAGCATATTTGAATTTCCACTAGCGGGCCCTGGGAAACACAAGAGTGTTGAAAAACATAACATATCGAGATAAGAAAAAGGCGATTATATTCGTTTACATAGCAATATATTTAATTATTCTTAATTATAAAGACAGAACTCGATCGATTGTCTTCATACGCAACAGAATAGAAAATACGTATAGGGTTAAAAGGGACATTAAAAGTATGTGTAGCAGCTACGTCATATCCAGTATTTTGTTGCAACCTTCTTTTTAATTGAGAAAGCTATGTTTTTCTTGTTTAGTTCAATTAATCAGTTAGCAAGCATATTCATGATGTTTGCTTAACATATGCCAACAAAACCAACTCATTCCTTGAAGTTCTTAGACTGAAGTATTTATTTTTGTTATGTAATCAGACTTCAAGATCTAAAGTTCACATATATATTTTGAATGCGACATATATATTTTGAATGCAACAATTACCAACTTGCTTTACCAAATTGCAAAAGCTTTCTATTGCCCGTCTTTGAAACAGTCAAGTTTGTTAGTGTGCAATAGCTATCAAAATAACTCGTTCGTCAACGATTATATATTTGTTTATTTATTTATCTTTGGGTATATTCATTTCCTAATATACATATAATTCTGTGCATTGAATTATGTACCATGGATAGAGTTACTACATATATCTACGAAATCCGTATTTACCATCGAATAATGTAAACTAGATTAGGACCCGCCCTAAAAGGCGGAAATTGATTTGTCAAATTTCAATTAATAATATATGGTATATAATATTATATATATTTTGTGTAACATTTATATATATATACATATTAGACATATATATAATATTTTATTAAATATATATAGAATTTAATAGTGTTATAATTTGTGTTATACTTGTTATTAGTTTGTATTTAATCTTCTTTCATTTTTAGTATAATAATTTGCCTTGTCACACATTTTACCTTTTAACTTATACACATAGTTATGCCTTTTTTCAAAAAAAAACTTATACACATAGTCTCGTAAAATGTAATATATAAAAAACATATTTAAAAAATCTACTGACCATATGTCATCATTATTTGGTTGTTTGAACAAAAAAAATCATGTTCTTGCATAACTGTGTATATGTTGTGATATGATGTAGGTGAAGAGTAAATATATGGAAGTAAAGTTAGTGATACGAACATGAGCCTATGTTGGTCTATGCCACAATTATTTGGTTTTTGGAAGATCAATGAGTATAAGCATACACGGTCTTTGTATGCTTACGTTGTAAATGAGTCGGATATTTTTTCTCTTATGTCTGAAATGATATGGAACTCGTTGATTTAAGAGTGGTTCAGTTTTATATGATCTAATTATATTAAGAGATTAACCAAAATATTATAAAATTGTTACTGGTTAGGTTTAACTAATCTATGTTGGTTAAGATTTGGTTTAATTTAAGTTGGTAGGTTGCATTGTATAGGAGGAATGATATATTCTAGTAACAACTATGAAAGAGTCCAAAATTTAAATGAGAACTTCGAATAGTAGATAATCCCTAAATTAATAGATTAGATATATTCCACCACCTACATAAGATCACAATTATAGAATAAGTTTGGATGGTTTTAATTATTGCGTGTAAATATAATTAAACGATTTTGTAGAGATTCTTGAAACAACTATGATCTTTGCCAGGAGAAAGTGAAGCACACAACAAAAAAGTTCGCCGCCTGAATAAAAAACAATCTAATTAGCACAACTAGGTTTTAATTAGTAAGGAAAAATATCTAAAAAGAGAGAAGCATCGTGAAAATATGTGTTTATGCATTGAGTTTTGACAACGCCAGGCGATACCAAAACATAGGAAAACGAGAATATTAATAAAGAAAAGACAAGCTAAATAAAAAAATCATTTGGAGTACTGTTTCATTTTTTCTATAGTCTAGTGAATAAAATCAAAATATAACAGCCAAAATTTTTAGATAAAATTTGATTCTGTATGGAAGAGAAAGAGGGGGCATAAGATGAGAGAAAGTCCATCCGAAGAAAGACAAATGTAAGTAAGTTCTCCTTAGAATCCATCCCCGAGTCAAAAGGCATAGGTAAGGATCCAAGTCCCCCTTTCTATAGCTCTTTTCACATAGTCACAAAGACAATACACATTATGGCATATATAGGAACACAGATCCTTGAACAAGGTTTTTCATGCAATTCCCTCATAATTTTGGGATAAAATGTTTTCAATGGATGATGCCTAATTAAGCATCAGAAGTGTATTTTGTATAGTTTTTTTTTTCGTTACAAAGATGTCTGCAAAACCTGTCTAAAATACAACATTTTACCTATACTGCATTCACATAGCATATCACCAACTCTAAACATCTCTAAACTGATGTAGGTTACTAAACTAAAATATTCAAAATACTTATACGGGTACTGATCGGTTAACCTCTCTTCCCATGCCAAACCAATGCTCTATCTCTGGTGAATAAAATAGTGATATAGAGGGCCGTAAATAGATGAAACAGATGAGATTTTCATGGATCGGAGGGTTTAGAAGAGGGCACTGTAGACGTGTCTATCCTCCTACAGCTATCCCTGCGATGTTTTCTGATATATCTCATATAAAATTAAAATTATATAGAATGAATAAAATAAAATAAATAATTGTTTATTTTTGCTCTATAGTGACAAATGGCAATAACGAAAAAGACATGTTCTGTGAAACATTCATGGCCCCATATCACATGGGTTAAGGGACCCCATTTCCTCACAGCTTCGTATAAAGAAAGGGAGAAAATAAGCTACAGTGTAGGCCCCCATTCCTTTTCTGTGCCATTTGGCAGCGCAGCGAACAAAGTTTAAAGTATATACTATTTTCAATAATTTATCATATTAATTTATTGATAGATATGTAATGTTAAGTGCAAGTATAAACCCTGTTTTAAAACGGAATTCCATTGTTTTGAAATTAGTTACACCATTTCCGGTGGCATTTTGGTCTGTATATGGGTTTGATAAAACTTTTGATTTACTGAATCAACTGTATCTGAAAAGAAAAAAACGTTTCAGTAACCCTAACAGGTGTATTAAAGAAGATTACAAAAAATATTGTAATAATAGTGTTTCTTTCTGGCGTCATGTCGTGATTTGAATGCCTCAATTTCAGATATGATCCGTGACAATGGTAAAAGCTTCTTCTGACTGTGTCAGAATGTTTTCATCATTCACTAAAAACAATGTCCCATGCTTCCACTTAAAAACACGTACGCACAATCATAAAAACAAAAGCACCTTGATTGATGATGATGATAGCATTTCACAAGCCAATCCTATGTTTTAACTATTTTTCTAATCATCACCTTTAGATTTTTTTTTCATTTCTATGGAAATAACTTTAATTCTTTTTATTTTTGTAAAAACATTAATGTCTTTCACCATAATCATCGAAATGTATAGCGACATCAAAACCTTTTAAAGGAAATCAACAAGTTCTTCACCATTTCGAAAAGCTACTTTCTGAATTTGGGAGAACTATTCTGATAATTTCGCCAAAGTTATTTATTATATTTTCTTCAGAAAACAAATCACTTATATTACCCGGACGAGTTAGTCCAGTGGTACCCCGAGGTTTCGGCTGAGGGAACGCGGGTTCGAAACTCAGACGGGGAAGCGTGTCCAGGACCTTAACCAGTACAGACGCAGGTTGGCGCCGGACCTAGGTGGTGGGTCCCGAAAGGGCTAACACCTAGTTAAAACAAAAAAAAAAACAAATCACTTATATTGTCGTAGAATCTTAAAGCTAATATTTGGAAAACCAATGATTCTGTGTTAAATCAATGAAACATGTGTTCTTCTTCTTTATTGAAGAGATCACAAGAAGTCATCGATGTAGATTTAAATTTACTGTTGATTGTCACATCAGATTTAACCTTGATTCATATACAATCGAGTAAATATATATGAAATATTGAATTTGTATTTGTCGTGATCAGTATCCACTAGTTCAAGGTCGTTTTCGTGGGTTGAATTTTTAGTTTTCGCAAAAAAAAAAAGAAAAAAAATGTTATGTTTAAAGAAAGAAAGGAAAGTGAAAGAGAGATGTCGCGGTCGTGGGGAGAAAAGCTGCGGCTACGGAGAAAATAAATCACACGTCTTTTCTTTCATCATTTTCAATTTTCTTCCCATATTTGTCTCACTTTCACTTTCACTCCATCTATTCTTTTAAGAGCCCAATTGACACCCCCTTTATATTTCGATAAAGTACAAGTAAACAGCATAATGAGTCATATAATACATAATTTCCGAAATGTAAATTATATTTGAGTAATCACAAAATTATTTATTTGTCTCTAAGTCTCAAAACCCACTAGTAAATTTTGATTATCGTTAGTTATATGCATCTACTACCATCTAATTCTTATTTGAAGGTTAAATTAGACAAAGTGAAATCTTTTAAGGGTAAACTTTGGAATACAATTGGGACTAGAGGAGTAAACTTTTATCTGAATTTTCTCCGATGACTTTCATAATCGTGAAAAACCCCCTCCCCGACATCGTTAATTAACATTTAAGTCCCCTTATTTTTTCATTATTCCAGTTTTATCCTCCAAAGAGTGATAACAGAGCACAGTAAACCCGTCGTTCTTTCTCCTCCGACCAACGACTTTTTCATGTCCAGTGATCCGAGGCGGAGTACCAATTAAGAGAAGGAGGTTGTTCGTCGGAGAAGAAACCACACGCTTCTTCGCCGCTGAAAAACTCGTCGTGATCCTCTGTTTGCTCTGTTTTCACGAACTGCAAGAAACTCCCGCCGGTAACCGCGGCCGCCGGCGGCGTCAATCTTCCGTTCTCCGAGCTGGTTTCTTCGTTCAGGACAGCGCTTGAGTCGCAGCTGTCGGAAGATCCAGCTTCGACGACGGGGTTCGGTAGAAGATCACGGAGATCGGTGAAGCTTCGCCGGTAGTTAAAACCGGTTGAGTGTTCGAGAAACTGAGGAGGAGACGAAGGAATCTGATCTTCTTCTTCCTTCACGGCGGAGATATCACTCTCCGTCGCAGCCTTGATGTTGTTGTTGTTATCTTCTTCTCCGTTGATCTTTCCTTTCATTTTACTAATCTGCAATTAAAAAAAAATTCAAATTAAAAAAAGTTTCGATTTTTATTATTTGATTAATTAATATCTCTGAATTTGAATTGTCACCTCTTGGAGAAGAGAATCGTTGTCGCGGCGGAGTGAATCGAAGTTGTGGCGGAGAGAGTCGTATTGGCTCTTGAGAAGTCCGTAGTCTTTTTCGAGCTGTTTTGTCTTCCACCGTGCGCGGCGGTTTTGGAACCAGACCGCTACTTGACGAGGTTGGAGACCAAGCTCTTGTGCTAGTTTGGTTTTCCTCTCGGGTTCGAGTTTGTTCTCGAGCTCGAAATTCTTCTCGAGAGCTTTGACTTGGTCCACACGTAGCCTCCTCTTCTTCTCCGACAGACCCATGTGTTGGTTGCCGGAATATTCCTCTACTATTGTGCCGTCTTCTTCGTATCCATCAAGCATAGACTGGAAATTACTTCCGTACCCTCGTGGACTCTGCTCATCTGTGGGCAAAGTAACCAATGAGTTTGTCAGTTTAAAAGCAAAAGGTAAAACATCTAAACTAAGTTTGTCTTAAAAAAAAAGAGGAGAAGAGCACACACAAAAATGGTAAGCACCTGGAGAATTGGAGACGAGACCACACATTGAATCTGAGCTACTTAGTCTTTTCATTATGACACCGAAAAAGGTTTTAATGTCTTCTAGAGTGTTTTTAATTTGTATGCTTCTAAATTTTCATTACAACAATGTTCTAACACATAGTTCAGCTTCTTCACTTAGACACACAAACAAAAGAAAAGACTTTAGAGGAACAGAATTTATAAAATGGTAGAGAAGCTCTTGAGTTGGGCTATTTAGAAGCAGAGGAGGAGGGAGAGAGAGAGAGCGAGTGTTCTTCGTTTTTCAGTATGAACAAGTTGGTTTCACACTTTCTTTTCTTTAAATAAACCAAGCTTGGGTTAGAATGTAACTAGGGTTGAGTTTGTAATGAAACGGCAGCGGAGTTACATAGCTCGGCTCGGCTTGGCTTAAATGGAATGTGTGATACGTCACGCTATGGGTTTTATAATTTGAATAATTTGATAACACAGCTTAATCCTACGACTGTTTTTTAGGTGTTTCTAATTTCTAAACTTATCAATTCAGATGGATATATTAAACAGCGAAAACTAGATACGTAAGATTCATTTAATAGGTTTAATATACCAAACAATCCTCTGAAAAACGTCAGAAGGTACGTCAGAAGATTTGATGACAAAATGATAAAATGAAATTTGTATTTATTTTTTCTCATTCCTGAACAAAGTTTAAACTGGATAGGTAGTATATAAAATTAAAAGGATTAGTATATTTAGTCCCCTGTATTATTCGATCTGAGTTCTAAATATTAATTCATTGGTATTAATTATGTTGGATGTATGTTAATATTGGCAACGCAAAAGTGTGGAAAAAGGCTGTGGGCAAGGGAACAAAGACTGACAACATGGGTTTGGTTCTTTGAATCTGTCCAAACCTATGGACTCAAACGATGCCACCGTCAAAAAGACAAGTGAATTACAGATATAAAACATTAACCCACTTTCCTATTTTATGATTACGATTAAAATAAAACATAGTTTTGGCCAAGCCAGATGAAACTTCTCTAGAATAAATTCTGTTTTTGTTTAATGTTTACTGAAAACTATACCATTTGTTGACTAAAGGAAGGGTTAAGTCGCAAAGAAGGTCGAAGTTACATTTTACATAAGATTTTCAAGTCGTCCTCCTCCGCAGAATCATGTTCAACATGAGAGATGAGACCTTTTACTTGTTTGTACTTTGTAGTTTGTACCAAGCAAACAATGTCCTAAACTTTTAGTTAACTTAGAATTGCGTGCTTAACTATGGGCTTCGAGCATTATCTTTTTAATTGAAGCCCAATTCTGTTGCACATTATATTTTATACTACTAATTTTCCATTTCCTACAATGATTGAAGGAGAATAAAAATTTCCTAGGAATACGAGATTAGCAGGTTTTGTAGGCTATAGGTCCAACCAGTGTTCTAAAAAGCGGTCTACACCACCGTTTTGACAGCACTTAGACGCTAGGCGTTATAAGACCGTAGCGATTACTTTTTAAAACGTCTAGATAATTATAATATTGTAATAATAAATAATATATAATTTATTATTCATAAATTATAATAACTAATATATTGTAATATATATTCTTATGAAAATAATTTTTATCATATATAAATAATAGGCTTTACTATTATTAAATATAAAATATTACATATATTTAATATATTGCTATAATTTATAAACTCTTAGACCGCTTAACTAATAATCTAGACGTCCGTTTAGTCGTTCTAGGCGTTAAATGTTAGGTCGCCGTCTGCTTAGCGTCTAGTACATTCTTGAACAGATATTCAGTTTCAACTTTCAAGGAAGCTTAATTAGATTTAGACGTAACTGTGCGTATTCTTGTCGACCCACGTTTAGATGGGAGACAATGAAACATGTTAAGAGTTTTTAAATCACGAGATAACAGGCCTGTACATTTATAACCCAGACTAATATAATGGACCTATAGAAAACTATACTCATTCGTTACTATAGGCCTAATCCGTATATTGTATTTTCTTTAGAAATATAAGAAATGAAAAATGAAAAATGAAAAATGAAAAATGAAAATGATTTCTAAATCCCGTCAGATTCTGCAATCATCTTTGATCCTTATTAACTGTGTGTATATATCTTACTTGCAATCCATTAATGTATAACAAGAGTATAACTGATCCAACACTGTAAATTATTTTCTTTTTGATAGTTCTTCTTCTAACTGCATACAATTAATTGAACCATTTGATTACCACGGTAAACTATAGTAGCAATAGCTCCACTAACCGAACTTATGTGCCTCCTATTCTATT
>NC_079512.1:38668798-38678406 GCF_000801105.2 Raphanus sativus
TTACTTGGGTTGAAGAAAGGAAGAAGCTTATGTGTATATTGTTAGTGTGGAAACAATTAGAAACTAGTGTCCTATCATTTGATTGATCGAGGTTATGTTCCATTTGAATTTTACATTTATGAGATCACTTTGTTATTTCTATCAGTTCTTGGAAGATATTCAATATTTACTTAAGATTGAAAATGGAAGAAGCTTATGTATTCATAAGGTGGTAGCATTTAGAAACTAGAGTCCTGTCATTTGATTGATCGTTAGAGAAGTTAGGTTCCATTTGAATTTTCACTTGTGAGATCATTTTGTTATTTCTATCAGTTCTTGGCAATTGCTTAGATTGAAAAGGGAAGAAGCTTATGTGTATCTTCATTATGTGAAAACACTTTTGAGATCATTTTGTTATTTCTATCAGTTCTTGGTAATATTCTATATTTTCTTAAGATTGAAAAAGGAAGAAGCTTACGTGTATATTCATGATGTAGAAACAATTAGGAACTAGCATTCTGTCTATTTGAATGATCCTTAGAGATGTTAGGTTTCATTTGACTTTTACACTTATGAGATCACTTTGTTATTCCTATCAATCTTTGGCAATATACAGTTTTTCCCCTTGTTTTCAACGTTTTTTTATATTAAAAAACTGCTTGTTTTTCAATCATATATGATGATGATGTGTATGTTTGTTTGTTTATGTGCAATCATGTGATGAGGAAGAAGCTTGTGAGATTGGTGATGGTGAGGAGGAGCTGGTGGATGATGATGACAGATAGTAGGTGTTTGATGTGGAAGAAGAGCAAAGGGTTACGCTTGTGGACAAAGGTGCTACGGAGGAGGAGGAGGGAAAAGAAACGTTTGGTCACGTGGGGGGGGGGAAGGGACTGATATTAGGACTCCAGAAGCGGTAAGTATTCAGGTGTCCATTTCAATTAAACCCAACTTCACGCTTTGTAATATTCTTGACCATCGGGCTCTTTCCAGTTGAAGGAGAAGCTGAAACATGAGCATATAATATGGATGAGATAGACTTTGCGTATGTGTAGGAGGAATGAGAGAGCATAAGGAAGATCCGTCACGTTTTGAGGCGACAAGTATGACCGGAAACCTTCCCCCCACAAGGTATATAAAATCCTTTAATTAGTTTGTTGAATTCACTCTTCTTTTAAATCTTCTTTTTCTCCAGAAGAAGCTTATGTGTATTATTCATGATGTGAAAACAGTTAGAAATCGTATTAATCATATGATGAGGAAGAAGAAGAAGAGTGTGAGTTTGCCGGCAAGATTGGAGATGGTCAGGAGGAGAGAGCTTGAGACAAAGAAAGGTGATGACGGGAGGAGGACGTAAAGAAAGTGTTTGGTCACTGACATTAGGATTGTGAAGTACATTGCTAGTACTGAGGCGATACACACAATCCCCTGAGCCGTGTGACTCTTTAAGGTATTTTTGCTTTAAGATTTCAAAGAATTGTTAAGTGCATTTGTTTTCCTCCCTTGATGAGTTTTGGTAGGATTGCGAAGGATCCTCACTTCGAAAGACTACCTTGTATATGCTGATGACTGTCTCGTTGACAGAGTCACTCAGGTAAATGCTTCCGCTTCATAAGTTCGGGAACTTGCATATCCTGAGTAACAACAACACTTGACCCATCAAGACCATGAACATACATCATTTTTAGCACAGTTTACTAATCTGTGAACATACATCATCATATGCATAATCTAAGAAGCTGAAAAAAACTGTATGTCTGCCTTGTGAGGGTGGCTGTTACATGAACACCTGAGTTTCAATAAGTCATCAGATGACCTCGTTATGAATTATATTTGAAAAAATGATATGTTTGATTCATCTTCAGGAACGTGTGTAACAGTGCTACGTAGCTCACGTTTGATGTAACATTGGTTGTTTATTTCAGGATCGACTTTTGCCTCTGAGCCTAAATGTCAGGAGGGTGTGATTTCGATGCTAGCTAGTGAGTCAAACAAAACAATACTCAGCAGTTGAACACGAGAGAGACATAGCTTGATAATGTATTGAGTCAAAGTTCACCCTACGGGCAGTCTTAATCGGTTAGTTTCTCATTTCGGGTTCTTAGCACTAGCTGGTATCAGTCACGTTGCCATCCAGTTTCCTACTAACGAGATGGTCAAACTCTACTTGGCCAACAAAGGTATAATAATTTTTTTATTATATCCCAATTATACAATACAATCTTTGGCGACGTAAACTGAAAGATGTATGAACGAAACAGGTGATATAAATCAATGGATAATCTGAATGCTCGTGACGTAGCAGTTGCCTCTTCAATTTGAAAGATATTTGCTGGAATGTGATGATCTCAGGTTACGGAATGCACGGAGCGTAACATGGGCCATACATAGAGCTGTTTGATCAGGTGGGAAGAGTCTGATGTTGAACCAACCGGGCCTACATTTCTCGCGCTTCTATCACGCAGGTCTAGTCGATCTCATGCATGACTTGAAGCATTAACTCGTGTCTGGTGGATCTTATATCCCGGTCTGGTAATTTGGAGGAAGCTGAAGCCACGGTGATGTCGTCAATGCCGTTCGCACCAGATGGAGCTATATGGGGAACTATGCTGAGCTCATGTATGACTCATGAGGAGTATGAGATGGGGATAAGAATGGGGGAGCTTGCGGTTAGTAGTGATCCGGGGAAACGATGGACAGCGCTGCGGGGAAGTGGGAAGAGGCGGAGAGGGCAAGAGAGGTGATGAAGGAAAGTGGTGTTGGGAAGATAGCTGGAGATAATAGTGTAGTCTATTAGTTAGTAGTGAATCTTTAAAACAAATGCGAATAAATCATCTGTGATTAGTCCTGTAATTATCACATTTTTCCCCTCTAATTTGATTTGGTTCTCGTAACTAAACCGATGTAGTTGATGATTTTGTAATCAAACCGGTGACCTACCTCTCCGGTTGGGTTTATTTTAATAATAATTTTGAAACTAAACAAATAAAGAAAAAGGGTTGGAGTGTGAGAGTCCTTTCATTTGTAGAGAGAGCTTTTCTTATCTACCGCACAACTCTTTTGTTTCTGCTCTTCTCTTCGCTTGGCTTCTCCCGTCGTCGTCACCCATTCGATAACGGTAAGATTCAGCTTCTTTCTTCTTCCTCTGTATTCTCACCTGTTTTGTTCTCTCTTCTCTTCATCGCTTGGAATCATCCAGAAAAATGTTGTTTAAATGAAAAAAACATGGTTTGATATTTTTTCCTCTGTAGCACCCAGAGCTCGTCTTTAAGAGATAATTTCAATCGTATTTCTTCATAAAGCTTTGTCCTTTCTATGGTGAAAGTGAATATCCTTTTTCTGTTATGTCTGGATTCTGTTCTCGGTTCAGAATTTCATGGAATGAAATTGCATAAAATCTTATTAGGTGTTTGAAAAAAGCTTGAATCTTTTTTATGTGTTGTTAAAGAAATAAAGAACTTGTTTTATGTGTGGCAGGGGAGTGAAATGGCTCTTATACAATTTGGAAGCTCATGTGTTGCTGCTCAGTGGGGGATTCGTCGTCCTCAGGTCTTTGCCGTCAAAGCTTCTTACTATCCAACTAGATTGGAATCTCACCACGACAAGTAAGAAGAGTCTTTATTAACTTTACCATGCCTTGATTAGTAAGAGCCGTATATAATTGCTGTTAAGTTTTTAGTTTTACAGCTTTGTAGAGTTTTATGTATCTGAAAAAGGCCTTTTTTATTTTTATAACTTTTAGGAGTTGCGTCAGCCAAATAAATTGTTTGGGAGCTTCACAGTCGAGTATGTTTTCACATGGCTCCTTGCCCTTCTTGTCACTAGTAACGGGACAGTCCCGTAATACTCATTCTCGTAGAGGAGCTCGCTTCACCGTTAGAGCTGATACTGTATGTTAGCCTTCTCCTTCTTTCTTTCTTTCTTTCTTTTGATATTGAATAATGATGAAGATGGTTCTCCTTATTTGTTATATAATTTGCAAAATGAAGTCATGTTGATGTTTTTTTCTTCTTGGCTAAAGCTTTGATTGTTTTTCAATTTACAGGATTTCTATTCTGTCCTTGGAGTCTCCAAAACTGCAACCAAAGCTGAGATTAAAAGCGGTATGTCATTCCTTTTTCACAAGTTTCCCTAATCATCAAAACTACAACAACGATATGCATCAATGATTCCATTTGAGCTCCTTTTATTCTGCTTATGAGCTTTTCAAAGTTTGACAAGGAAAATTGTTTTCTCACTCTCCACCTATTTTTTCAGCTTATCGGAAGCTCGCTAGGAGTTACCATCCAGACGTTAACAAGTAAGTGGAAAACTTCACTTACTATTCAGCATCTAGGATTAGAGGTGTCTGTATGAGTTATTACCTTCCTGCACCAAGACTAGTTTAGTTTCCATACATGAACTGAACATATAATCAGCAACCTTTGAAAATATGGCAACATAGTCTAAGATGCTGAAGAACCCCTGAAAACATTTCTTAAAAGTGTTAATGCTCACCCTTGTTTTTATACTTCTGACTACAGGGATGCTGGGGCAGAAGATAAATTCAAAGAAATAAGCAACGCATATGAGGTGAGTTCCATCTTCTTCTTTGGATGCTTCTAGCTCTTTTTTTATATGACTGTGCTGTTACTTTAAAGAGCCTAAAACATTTTTGATTTTGGTTGCAGATCCTATCAGATGATGAGAAAAGATCTCTGTACGACAGATATGGAGAGGCAGGAGTTAAAGGCGCTGGAATGGGAGGCATGGGGGTATATATTTATACATTTCTTCTTTAAGACATCTGAATCAACATTCCAGTGTTGAGAATGTGATCTAATCATGCTGTTTTTTTTTTTGACTCTTCATAGGATTATAGTAACCCGTTTGATCTATTCGAGTCACTATTCGAAGGAATGGGTGGGATGGGAGGTGGAATGGGTAGTAGAGGTGGTGCAAGAAGCAGAGCCATCGACGGCGAAGACGAGTACTACTCTCTAATCTTGGATTTCAAAGAAGCTGTGTTTGGTATTGAGAAAGAGATTGAGATCTCCCGGTTAGAGAGCTGCGGGACTTGCAATGGCTCAGGCGCTAAATCAGGAACCAAACCGACCAAGTGCAAAACATGCGGTGGCCAAGGACAGGTCGTAGCGTCCACGAGGACACCACTCGGTGTGTTCCAACAAGTCATGACTTGCTCTCCCTGCAACGGAACAGGAGAGGTTTCAAAACCGTGCGGCGCTTGCTCAGGAGACGGACGTGTGAGGAGGACAAAAAGGATTAGTCTCAAAGTTCCCGCGGGTGTGGATTCAGGTAGCAGGTTGAGAGTGAGGGGAGAAGGGAACGCAGGGAAGAGAGGTGGATCAGCTGGTGATCTCTTTGCGGTTATTGAGGTGATTCCTGATCCTATCTTGAAGAGGGATGATACGAATATACTCTATACGTGCAAGATATCGTATGTGGATGCGATATTGGGGACGACTTTGAAGGTTCCAACGGTTGATGGGACGGTTGATTTGAAAGTACCCGCTGGGACGCAGCCGAGCACGACGCTTGTGATGGCGAAGAAGGGAGTACCGGTGTTGAACAAGAGTAAGATGAGAGGTGATCAGTTAGTGAGAGTGCAGGTTGAGATACCGAAGAGGTTGAGTAAAGAAGAGAAGAAACTTGTTGAAGAGCTTGCTGATATGAGCAAGAACAAGGTAGCTGCTAATAGCAAGAGATGAAGAATGTGGTGGGGTTACATTAGAATCATCGTCCTCTCTCTGCTGGGAATCTTTATTTATGTTTCTTCTATAGTGATGAAGAAGAAAGAAGAAAGACTTTATTATTAGGTGAGAGGAAAATTGAAGAAAGACTTTCTTTGGTTTTTTCCTCTGTAATTTTTGTTTTTTGCTTTCTACTTTTAAAACAGGCTTTTCATGGTGGATTGATCAGGGCTCAGAATAGGTCTTGTGTTGTATTGTACTGCTATTCATATATTTGAATCTACTTTATTTTGATTGACAGTGTTTAATAACCTTGCAGGCCAATGACACCGTCCACTATGACCAGACAGCCTTTCACTGAAACACGCTTCTGCAATCAAACATTATTTCGGAAATGTGAAACTTGGTTAACTCCTGTCATGTTATATAAAGTTTCGTTTGCTTGGATATATTATTTGTATATATGTATACTTCGGCAGCTGCTATATTTGTGGAATGATCAGGTTCTTTCTCCTTGACATCATCTCCTGAAAAACTAAATATACAAACAAATGAATTCAAACCTTAGACAAGTGTTTTGACATATAAAGACAAGTGTCAGTTTGCTCATCAAACTGACACAAATAAAATGCTAGCACGATGATGGTAAAAGTCTGCTAATGTTCACATATTACAAACTACTGTAAGTCTGTAACTGTATAAGTGTATAGTAAGCCGTCCTCTATCAGTTACCTAAGTTTTAGCATATTTTATGCCATATGAGTCAATTTTCAAAGTAGGTAGCTAGATTTTATTTATATTATACTGAAGAATTTTTTTTGAATAGAAAAATGTTGGTGTTACAAGATGTGCCAAATTTTCAAAAAGAGTGTGTGGTCCATGTATCCGTATCTTGTAAAGGATTCGGCGGTGTTAGGTGGCGACTACAACACATACTCTTTACAGATTATATATATCATATGCAACTTGCTGAGTGGTGGTGGATTTGGTTGGTGAAGGGCTATTCATGTCATTAACCACATTCTCCTCTTCCTTTATATTTGGCAACTGTTTAATTATCTCAAATATTTGGTAAGTTTGAGAATTCTTAAGTAGCTAGCTACCTACGAATATACTGCATATATTCTCATTCGTAAAGTATAACAGAATATATTACATTTTGGTTCCAAATCTCACATTCTTGAACAAAAAAAATTAGGTGAAATTTTTTAAATTTACATGTAAAACGTGTAATCTATTATGTTATGTTACGTGCGCAAAGCTGGAAAAATATGTCAGCTGCACCAATAGTTACGTAAATACCCTTCGACGGCTTCGCATCTCACATTTTATATATTTTTAGATTTATTACAGATCTGTCTGCAAAACTCTGAAAAGTCATCAAACAAACCCTTTTCCGTACCCATCTCACTATAAAAACCTCTCATTCCCCTGTTTCTTCTCTCTCTCCTCTCATCAACAGCCTCCATCGTCATTCTCTTTCTCTCTCTCTCTAAAAACAGAGAGAAGAAATCAAATGGCTCTTTCCAACGCCGCCTCCTCCTCGCTCTCCACCAGATCTCTCTACACCGGTCTATCTCACCGTCACAGCAACCGTCAATCCTCCATCCCTTTCCATCACGCCGTCACCAAGCCTAACTCCTCCGTCAAACTCGTCGCGGCCCTCCACGCGTCGGATCCATCCCGAAACGCCGCCGTTTCGGTCAAGGAATCCACCGTCTCTCCTTCTCCTCGCGCCGCGTTGAAATGGACGCCGGAGAGCTGGAAGCTGAAGAAAGCTCTCCAGCTCCCTGATTACCCCAACGCCGACGAGCTCGAGTCCGTCCTCAAGACCATCGAGGCTTTCCCTCCGATCGTCTTCGCCGGAGAAGCCAGGAACTTGGAAGAGAGGCTGGCGGATGCCGCCGTCGGAAAGGCGTTTCTCCTCCAAGGAGGGGATTGTGCAGAGAGTTTCAAGGAGTTCAATGCCGATAACATCAGAGACACCTTCAGAGTTTTGCTTCAGATGAGCATTGTTCTTACCTTCGGCGGTCAAGTTCCGGTCATAAAGGTTAGATCTTTTGTCTACTTTTCTAATACTAATCAAAATTCGGAACATTAGTAGTGGTTAAAGGTGAGATCTTTTTAATTTGTATTAGGTTGGGAGAATGGCTGGTCAGTTTGCGAAGCCTAGATCTGATCCATTCGAGGAGAAGGATGGTGTTAAGTTGCCTAGCTACAAGGGAGACAACATCAACGGCGACACTTTTGATGAGAAGTCCAGAATCCCTGATCCCAACAGGATGATTCGTGCTTACACGCAATCTGCAGCTACGTTGAACCTTCTTAGAGCCTTTGCCACTGGAGGTTACGCTGCTATACAAAGAGTTACGCAGTGGAACCTTGATTTCGTTGAGCAGAGCGAGCAAGCTGACAGGTACACCATACTCAAACAAGAACAGATTCCTCTGTTTCCTCTGTTTTAAACTCTGGCTAGGCGCTAATTGTTATCTTGTTTGTCTCTGTTGTATAGGTACCAGGAGCTAGCCAACAGGGTTGATGAGGCCTTGGGGTTCATGTCTGCTTGTGGACTTACCACTGATCATCCACTCATGACTACAACTGATTTCTACACGTCTCATGAGTGTTTGCTTCTGCCTTATGAGCAGTCTCTCACGAGGTTGGACTCAACTTCTGGTTTCTACTATGATTGCTCTGCGCACATGGTGTGGTGTGGAGAGCGTACTCGACAATTGGATGGTGCTCATGTCGAGTTTCTCAGGGGGATTGCTAATCCTCTTGGCATTAAGGTATTTTAACATCATCACTTCACCTTAAAGGATTAGGTTAGCTTGTTAAGTGGTTTGTGATAAAAAAAAAAGCAAAACAGAGTAGGACATGAAGTTTATGCTTTGTCTTTGTGGCCTCTTCACAATTGATTTCGATTGACTGAATATCCATTAACTGTTGACACAGGTGAGCAACAAAATGGATCCCAATGAGCTTGTAAAGCTTGTTGAAATCCTGAATCCTAACAACAAACCTGGAAGAATCACTGTGATTGTTAGAATGGGTGCTGAGAACATGAGAGTTAAGCTTCCTCACCTTATCAGAGCAGTGCGCAGGTCAGGCCAGATTGTGACATGGGTCTGCGATCCAATGCATGGAAACACCATCAAAGCACCTTGCGGTCTCAAAACAAGAGCCTTTGACTCTATCCTGGTAAACACTTCATAAGCAAAACCTTCCATCATCATAACATATATATATATACTTAATTTATAATTGTTTTTTGTAACAGGCTGAAGTGAGAGCCTTCCTAGATGTGCACGAGCAAGAAGGAAGCCACGCGGGAGGTATCCATCTAGAGATGACAGGACAGAATGTGACAGAGTGCATTGGAGGGTCCCGTACTGTGACTTACGATGACTTGAGCTCTCGCTACCACACACACTGTGACCCAAGGCTCAACGCGTCTCAGTCTCTTGAACTGGCCTTCATTGTTGCTGAACGGCTCAGGAAGAGAAGAACCGCTACTCAGCGTCTATCTTAAGTGCTCCGTCTTTTCTCTCTTTTGTTTTGTGAGTTTGGTGTCTTTATGACCTACCTCTTTAGGAGGGAGCAAACCTTGCTTTGAACCCTGTTCCGTTTTGCTGTGCCCCAGACAATCTCACGTCTTTGTTGTTTCAATTTAATGTTTTAACTGTATGAATTCTACTACTGTAAACTCCTCTTCCTCTTTATTACATACATACAGGCCTCGATTGGTACAGCAGATGAAGAAGCACTAGCAGAATGCTGTATAAGCAGTATGCTGCAGAAGCTGTATGCTCTCATTAAAATTTTTAATAAAGTGATTGGTAGAGCAGTAGCATTATACAATTTTAAAATTATCATAAAAGTTGGTATATAATATATTTATTTTTAAATAATCTATTTTAAATTATAATATATATTAAT
>NC_079512.1:38678506-38683497 GCF_000801105.2 Raphanus sativus
TTCTAACCACATTAAGAATATCATTAATTAGTTTTACAACCACCAATATATAAGCGAACTATCTAATATTTATTTAAACTTAAAAAATTTATCCGGTTCTTAACACTGTTATTTGAACTCAATCAAAAACCAATATAAGTAAACCTAAACCAATTATCAAAATTCATAAATAACTAACATTTCCTATATTTTTAAATCGAAAATCAAAAAACACAACCGAATCAAAATCAAACCGGAAACCAAAAATTTAAAATTTGAAACCGAATCAAAAATTAATGACAACGCTGTGAACAAACAGACATATTAATAAATTTGTTAACAAAAATAATTCCGCACTTTTAAGTGCGGGTTCTATCCTAGTTGAAATTATATTAATGGCCCAAGGACCAAAAGATACATGGCCGAAGCCCATAAACCTTACAACAAACCAAGCTAAAGCCCATACAAAAATTGAGCAGATTTAAACCAAAAGAAATTGGGCCAAATCCAAAACCACAAAAAACAACAAATCTCCACCGACACTTCGGGGAGCACTAACACGTATCACGATCCTCACCCAATCGAACACACGTGTCACACGATCTTCCCAAACCGACGAGCGCCATCGTCGCATGTCTTCTCCGGATACCACGATCGAGACTCACCCGTCGTCGCAGATCCTCGGAACCAAACCAACTTAAGATCACTGGAGAGCTTTATCGGGATTAACCCGAGATCTCACCCCAAATCAACGCAACCCGCCTCTTTTTCATCACCGCTTCAAAGTGCCGGAGAGTCTCCATCATCGACTCGAAAACTCCACAGATCCGACGCCGAAACCCATAAACTCGCTACCAAGCCGAAACAAACCAGAGCATAAAAAGCCTTCTCCTAAAAACGCAAACTGAAACCGCATGTTCCCCTTTGACGGAAAGAAGCCACACCGGAACATCAAAGCCGACCGTCCACCGAGAGGGCGATGCGACGACGGAAGCCAGATATCAAACCGAAAATCAGAAAATAACGGAACTTTAACAGTAGGCGGGCAAACAGGTACGAAATCCGGACCGACGATGGCTGTGGAAGCCCACACCGTCGGCCGAAAGCAATGAAACCGACAGAACTTTCTCTCTCTTCTCTTTGATGAACTTTGTCAGTGATTTATATATATTTCGTAGATTTCTAAAGATTTATAGATTTTAAAATAACTGATTTTTTTTCACAGACTTTAATATTTATGTTCTTTAGAATAACTAGGGCTAGACAACTAAACTGAATTCACAAGACCCGAATCCATGTGTTTTTAAACTCAGAACGGATTGATGGCCGGATCGGGTTGAACCATGAATCAACAATAATCTGGATTGGGTTAATATCAAAACCCAACTAAAGTTGAACCATTTTAAATCCTATCGAACCGTTAAAAACCCGGAACCAGCGACCCAAAGATGGCTCATATATAAAGCAAAATTTTGATAATAAAACAATTAATTTTTCTTCTTTTAAACTAAAAATATTATTTACTAAAGATTAACAAAGTATAGATTCACCTTTTTGTTTTGACGTCTCTATAATTCATAAATCTCAAAAGTCACAAAATTTAATTTTCACGTCATGTTATAACTTTTGTCTATTTTTCACTTTATTTAAATTTTATATCATGATCACTTAGTTAGAAAACTTTAATAATTGAAACACTTAAGTTTGTGGAATTTGTATTTCAAAATATAACTTTTAACTAATGTGTATATATTTTTTCTTAAAGAGTGATAAAGATTTATAGTGATAAGATTTAAGAATAAAGTTTAATTCGGTTTTTCATACTGATTTTAGATTTGAAATATTAGATTATTTTTTTATTTTTGTTATATTTTAGTTGTCATTTTTTTAAACATTATGGCTGTTTGAACATTTTATTGATATGATCTATTTTTGAAAAAAAAATATGCATATTATTTATAAATATCATTAAATTCAATTTAGTTCAATCAAACACGGTCGAACCATAATAACCCATGACCCAGAATATTTCCGGTTTGTTAGTAGGTCTGGTTTTATAAACACTGTCTGAATCAAATTTGATCCGATAAAAATGTATATGAACCGATCTAAACCCGATATAAGTATTGAATGGATATTGTTTATGGTATTTTGGGTTATTGATATTATCCGAACAGAACTCGAACATAAATGGATATCATATAGGACTCGAAACATTCAAAACCCCCAAAAAATCTTATACCAAATATTATCTCAATTCCTAATATGTATTCAAAATACATTAAAATATATTGAACATCTAAAATATTTATCTATTACATGAAAGTTGATAATCTATTACATGAAGTTTGATGGTTGGCTGTTGAATTTTGAAGTATTTAAATTTTGATTTTGTTTTCAATAAAAATGTTTCTCATTTCATGAAAGCTTGGTTTTTTTTATGTTTTCATTTATTTGGTTTTATTTTCGATAATAAATATGTTTCCATTTAGTTTGATTTTGAATGATGATGATTGATGTTTCTTTCTTATTTTAAAATCGATTTTACTTATGTTTTACTTAAAAAAGTATAAATTCAAGTATTTTAAGTCAGAAAAATAGATTTTACTTATGTTTTGGTTATAAAGTTGGTACAAATAATGTATTTTAAAACCAAAGAACTAATTGGGACCTGTATTTTAAAACCAAAGAACTAATTGGGACCTGAAAATATGACAATATCATGTATTTTTCTTACTATGGATTTTAAAAATGAAAGAGTTTTGCTTTATTAGAAAGAAGTTGCTTCGTGAGGACAAAGCGTTGGATTAGTCTAATCATGTAGCTGTAATATGAATGGAGAGCAGCTTGAAAGTGATCAATGACATAAACTGAAGGATGCTGTTTAACATTTCAAAATCAAAAGCTATTTGTTCTCCAATACACTCTCTATCGGTGTCTAATTGCACCATTGTTTAATGAACCAAGGAAGCAAGCAACACAAGCCAGATTCCAAAAAGAATATACAATATGAAAGTAAGCATTCTCTATCATCACCATAGTTCAAAGGGGGAGACGGGACAAATGAATTTTTGCTTTTGTAAACGACACAGATCAAGCAGAACTACAACACGTGCTGGTCTTAGCGGGAACCTCCTGTCCAGGACCTGGGATGACAATCTTCTTACCAGCCAACGAACCAGGGTTATTTGACTCACCGGCAGACGAGAGACTCTTCTTGTTAACCGTGTTGAAGATCTCTGTCATGAGAGTGTTGAAGGAGTTTTCGACATTGGTTGCGTTCAAAGCAGAGGTCTCGAGGAAGAAAAGACCTTCCTTCTCAGCAAACTCTTTAGCGTCTTCGGTGGGAATCGCTCTCTGATCTTCGAGATCAGACTTGTTACCAATGAGGATGATGACAATGTTCTTATCAGCATGAGCTCGCAATTCTTCAAGCCAACGAGGGATGTGGTCAAAGGTCTCACGTTTGGTAATATCGTAAACAAGCATCGCACCAACTGCTCCTCTGTAGTATGCGCTCGTAACCGCTCTGTATCTGTTCACAAATCAACCAATGCTCTCTGAGTACAATTCTCTATAAAAGGAGTGATGATCTTTTTTAAATCTAATAAAACACAAACAGTTGTCTGTCTAGTCAAACCCTAGTCGGTTACAGATCCAAGCGAGATCTAAAGAAAAGGAGTGTAACCTTTCTTGGCCGGCGGTATCCCAGATCTGAGCCTTGACGCTCTTCTCTTCAATGAGGAGCGTACGAGTCTGAAACTCGACACCGATGGTGGCTTTGGAGTCCAAGCTGAACTCGTCTCTTGCGAATCGAGCTAGCAGCTGTGATTTCCCAACTGCTGAATCTCCGATCAGAACTACCTTGAACACGTAATCCACTTTTCCCGATGCGCCGCCGTATCCGCCTCCTCCGGCCATTTTCTTCTTCGTCCTAGAGGCGGCGAATTCTTTTCAAAGTTTTCTCTCTCTCTCTCTCTCTCTCTCTCTAGCTGTTAAACTAGTTGGTGGTTGATTGATTTCGAGTTTTAATTCTTGTCTACTGTGATCTGCTGTGCGAGAGTCTTCGGTAAGTCAGAGTGAGAAGAGCTACGATTATGACACGTCGGATAAGATGAGGATGTAAGTTGTGAGGAGCAGTGGAACAGAGTGAAGAGATATACAGGAGATGAGATTTTGGATTAAGTGAGCGGGACACGATAATTATGATTCGTGGTGGGTCCCCAATGCGTCGGCGCCGGATTCTTTTCCGTTCTCGCATCTATTTCAAAGAAAAATAAATATATATAAAAATCTTAGTGGAAAAAAGGAATTTATGGCCCATTATAGGTTACGAAGCAGCTGAAGCTAAATGGGCCTTTGTGAAGTTGATCGTATTTTTCAAATACAGACCATTCACAGCTAAAAGAAATAAAAATGAAATGGCCCATGCAGGTTTCGAACCTGCGACCTTCGCGTTATTAGCACGACGCTCTAACCAACTGAGCTAATGGGCCTTCGTCGATTACAAGGTTACTCTATTTTTATCGACAGGTATTTTGGTATGTAATTAGCAAAAAAGAATAGAACGAGTTCCAAAGTTTGTAGATACTGTGGGTTTTATTGGTAGAGCGTGAGCATTAGCATTATGCTCTTTATTATCCAATCAATATTGATCACAAAAACATTTAGAAAAGCATTTACATGATGCTAATGCTCTCCAAATGCTCTTTGTTCAATGCTCTCATATGAAGCTTTTGGAAGAGCATTTGCATTTAAAATATAGATAAATTCAAAATTAATTTTATATTATTAATTTATATGTGTTTAATAATATAAAAATTATGTTTATAATCAAAAATAAATTTATATTTTCGAAAAAACTAAAAGTTGTGATTAATTTTTTTTTTTCTTGGAAAATAACAATATTTCACATTTAAAATATAATAAAATTTATATAATTACACATATCATTCATTATTTTTGATAAAAAAACATAAAATAATATATATTTTTATATTATAAAATAAACA
>NC_079512.1:38683597-38738855 GCF_000801105.2 Raphanus sativus
TAATCTTCTCATCTACTACCATCTAATTCTTGTTTGGAGGTTAAATTATACGAAGTGAAATCTTTTAAGGGTAAACTTTGGAATACAATTGGACAAGAGGAGTAAACTTTTATCTGAATTTTCTCCGATGACTTTCATATTCGTGAAAAACCCCTCCCCGACATCGTTAATTAACATTTAAGTCCCTTATTTTTTTCATTATTTCCATTTTATCCCTCATCCAAAGAGTGATAACAGAGCACAGTAAACCCATCGTTCTTTCTCCTCCGATCAACGAATTTTTCATGTCCAGTGATCCGACGGCGGAAGTACCAATTAAGAGACGGCGGCTGTTCGTCGGAGAGAAACCACACGCTCTTCGCCGCTGAAAAACTCGTCGTGATCTCTGTTTGCTCTGTTTTCACGAACTGCAAGAAACTCCCGCCGGTAACCGCGGCCGCCGGCGGCGTCAATCTTCCGTTCTCCGAGCTGGTCTCTTCGTTATAGGACAGCGCTTGAGTCGCAGCTGTCGGAAGATCCAGCTTCGACGACGGGGTTCGGTAGAAGATCACGGAGATCGGTGAAGCTTCGCCGGTAGTTAAAACCGGTTGAGTGTTCGAGAAACTGAGGAGGAGACGAAGGAATCTGATCTTCTTCTTCCTTCACGGCGGAGATATCACTCTCCGTCGTAGGCTTGTTATCTTCTTCTCCGTTGATCTTTCCTTTCATTTTACTAATCTGCAATTAAAAAAAAAATTCAAATTAAAAAAAGTTTCGATTTTTATTATTTGATTAATTAATAATCTCTGAATTTGAATTGTCACTCTTGGAGAAGAGAATCGTTGTCGCAGGCGGAGTGAATCGAAGTTGTGGCGGAGAGAGTCGTATTGGCTCTTGAGAAGTCCGTAGTCTTTTTCGAGCTGTTTTGTCTTCCACCGTGCGCGGCGGTTTTGGAACCAGACCGCTACTTGACGAGGTTGGAGACCAAGCTCTTGTGCTAGTTTGTTTTCCCTCTCGGGTTCGAGTTTGTTCTCGAGCTCGAAATTCTTCTCGAGAGCTTTGACTTGGTCCACACGTAGCCTCTCTTCTTCTCCGACAGACCCATGTGTTGGTTGCCGAATATTCCTCTACTATTGTTGCCGTCTTCTTCGTATCCATCAAGCATAGACTGGAAATTACCTCCGTACCCTCGTGGACTCTGCTCATCTGTGGGCAAAAGTAACCAATGAGTTTGTCAGTTTAAAAGCAAAAGGTAAAACATCTAAACTAAGTTGTCTTAAAAAAAAAGGAGAAAGAGCACACACAAAAATGGTAAGCACCTGGAGAATTGGAGACGAGACCACACATTGAATCTGAGCTGCTTAGTCTTTTCATCATGACACCAAAAAGGGTTTTAATGTCTTCTAGAGTTTTCTAATTTTTATGCTTCTAAATTTTCATTACAATAATGTTCTAGAACATAGCTCAGCTTCTTCACTTAGACACACAATCAAAAGAAAAGACTTTAGAGGAACAGAATTTATAAAATGGTAGAGAAGCTCTTGAATTGGGCTATTTAGAAGCAGAGGAGGAGGGGGAGAGAGAGAGAGAGCGAGTGTTCTTCGTTTTTTCAGTATGAACAAGTTGGTTTCACACTTTCTTTTCTTTAAATAAACCAAGCTTGGGTTAAAATGTAACTAGGGTTGAGTTTGTAATGAAACGGCAGCGGAGTTACATAGCTCGGCTCGGCTTAAATGGAATCTGTGATACGTCACGCTATGGGTTTTATAATTTGATAACACAGCTTAATCCTACGACTGTTTTTAGGTGTTTCTAATTTCTAAACTTATCAATTCAGATAGATATATTAAACAGCGAAAACTAGATACGTAAGATTCATTTAATAGGTTTAATATACCAAACAATCCTCTGAAAAACGTCAGAAGGTACGTCAGAAGATTTGATGACAAAATGATAAAATGAAATTTGTATTTATTTTTTTCTCATTCCTGAACAAAGTTTAAACTGGATAGGTAGTATATAAATTAAAAGGATTAGTATATTTAGTCCCCTATATTATTCGATCTGAGTTCTAAATATTAAAACATTGGTATTAATTTTGTTGGATGTATGTTAATATTGGCAACGCAAAAGTGTGGGAAAAGGCTGTGGGCAGGGAACAAAGACTGACAACATGGGTTTGGTTCTTTGAATCTGTCCAAACCTATGGACTCAAACGATGCCACCGTCAAAAAGACAAGTGAATTACAGATATATACATTAACCCACTTTCTTATTTTATGATTACGACTAAAATAAAACATAGTTTTGGCCAAGCCAGATGAAACTTCTCTAGAATAAATTCTGTTTTTGTTTAATGTTTACTGAAAACTATACCATTTGCTGACTAAAGGAAGGGTTAAGTCGCAAAGAAGGTCGAATTTACATTTTACATAAGATTTTCAAGTCGTCCTCCTCCGGAGAATCATGTTCAACGTGAGAGATGAGACCTTTTACTTGTTTGTACTTTGTAGTTTGTACCAAGCAAACAATGTCCTAACTTTTACTCCCTCTGTTTCTTAAAGAGTGTCGTTGTGACATTTTTCACACAGATTAAGAAAGTTGTTGAAATATATGTAAGTTGTAATTATTATACCTCTTTGACCAATACTCCCTTTGTTTCTTAAAGAGTGTCATTTTAGTTTTTTTTTATTTTGTTTTAAAATAAGTGTCACTTTGTATTTCCAATGCACATTTTATCATTAAATCTCTTTCTTACCCTTTTTATAACCAATAGATATTTAGTTAAATCATTTTCATTTAATTAATTGTACAATAAATAAGGGTAGATTAGTATATTTTCCAATTTTATTAATCCGTGTGAAATATGTCTGAGTGACACTCTTTATGAAACGGAGGGAGTAGTATTTTAGATAAATAAAATTATTTATAAAATTAATGCAGTTTGCAATTAATTTTCAGCTGAAAGTTAGTATAATTTACTTTGAAATTGTAAAGTGACACTCTTTGTGTAACAAGAAAATGAGCTTAGAGTGATACTTATTATGAAACAGAGGGAGTAGTTAACTTAGAATTGCGTGCTTAGCTATGGGCTTGGAGCATTATCTTTTTCATTGAAGCCCAATTCTGTTGCACATTATACTCCCTCTGTTTTATAATAAGTGTCATTCTAAGCTCATTTTCTTGTTACACAAAGAATGTCACTTTACAATTCCAATGTAATTATACTAACTTTCAGCTGAAAATTAGTTGTAAACTGCATTGATTTTATAAATAATTTTATTTATCTAAAATACTATTGGTTAAAGATGTATAGTTAATTACAACTTACATATATTTCAACAACTTTCTTAATCTGTATGAAAATGTCACAACGACACTCTTTAAGAAACGGAGGGAGTATTTTATACTACTACTAATTCTCCATTTCCTACAATGATTGAAGGAGAATAAAAATTTCCTGGGAATACGAGATTGGTTTTGTAGGCTATAGGTCCAACAGATATTCAGTTTCAACTTTCAAGGAAGCTTAATTAGATTTAGACGTAACTGTGCGTATTCTTGTCGACCCACGTTTAGATGGGAGACAACGAAACATGTTAAGAGTTTTTAAATCACGAGATAACAGGCCTGTACATTTATAACCCAGACTAATATAATGGACCTATAGAAAACTATACTCATTTGTTACTATAGGCCTAATCCGTATATTGTATTTTCTAGAAATATAAGAAATGAAAAATGAAAATGATTTCTAAATCCCGTCAGATTCTGCAATCATCTTTGATCCTTATTAACTGTGTGTATATCTTACTTGTAATCCATTAATGTATAACAAGAGTATAACTGATCCAACACTGTAAATTATTTTCTTTTGATAGTTCTTCTTCTAACTGCATACAATTAATTGAACCATTTGATTACCACGGTAAACTATAGTAGCAATAGCTCCACTAACCGAACTTATGTGCCTCCTATTCTATTGTTACGGTAACTAGGATTGTTGGTGAGGACATTAATATCAAACTTCTTTTCGTTTTGGTTAAGTCTATACACACCACTTATCAACTTGTGTTGGTTTTGTGTGTTTGTTTGTAATTATTGTCTGAAATCAAGGAAAAAGCGATTTGTACGATGATACATTCTGATCTTAAACATTCGTTAATTCGAAATTTCGAACCCTATCTAAGAGACAAACAATTCGTGTATAAGCATTGAACATGTGGACTGATATAGGCGAAGCGCAAATCTAGTGGATTAAACTATTTTAAAATGGAAATTAGGCAAATAGTTGAAATATGCCTTGAATCTGCGAGCTGAATTATATCGGACGATCCAGACGTCATGGATCGGGCGATATATGAAAGGGGAGTATCGATCGATAGACGTGTTGTTGTAACGGTCGATAGTACCCAAATCCGAGAAATATGGAAAATTTCATTAAAGACTTTCTTATATATACATCTAGGGTTTTACCCTATTGTGTAGCACGAACAGTACTCTAAAAATCTAGCCTCCATCAATAAAGTACTATCTTTGCCCGTGGACTAAACCTAAGGGTTAACCACGTTAAATCTCTGTGTCAATCCTTCTTATTCATTCATCTGTTAATCTATATCTTCTCACATCCGTCACAACAGACTGGTATCAGAGCTTCAGGTTGAATTGGTGAGAAGATGTCAGAGATGAACTTAAAGATTGACAAGTTTACTGGAAGAAACAGTTTCAGTCTCTGGCAAATCAAGATGAAGGCGTTGCTGAAGCAACAAGGTCTTTGGGCACTGTTGTCAGGGAAGAAGGTTGAATCTGTTACAGCTGAGATGGAGAATATTGAAGAAAAGACGTTTTCAACTATTTTGTTGTGTCTGGCAGATGAGATCATCATCGAAGTTTCTGGTGTTGATGCTGCAGCTGGTTTGTGGTCGAAGTTAGAGAGTCTATATATGACAAAGTCTCTGACTAAGAAGTTACTTCTGAAACAACGTCTCTTCGCTTTGAGGATGCATGAAGGTACACAGCTTCAGGATCACCTTGACAGTCTAAATTCCATTATGTTGGATCTGAGGAATATTGATGTTAAGGTGGAGGATGAGGATGCGACGCTGATTTTGTTGGTTTCACTACCAAACTCCTATGAGAATTTTGTTCAGTCATTCATAGGGAGTAAGGATACAGTGAGTTTGGAGGAAGTCAGGTCGGCACTTCACAATAGGGAGTTGCGTCACAAGGCATCTGGTTCTGGTACAGACGATCAAGCTTCTGGGTTGTTTGTAGGTGGTGGAAAGGACTATGGGAAAGACAGGAGGTCGAAAGATAAAATGTCATTCTCAAAGGGTCCTAAACCAACTGATATTTGCAATTATTGCAATGAAAAAGGACATTGGAAATCTGATTGTCCTAAGAAGAAACAAGCTGATTCCGCTGCTGTAGCAGAGAATGAAGCTAAGTCTGATGATGATATTGCTCTAGTTGCTCATGGAAATACACATTCTAGGGATGTGTGGGTTCTAGACACATGAGCATCTTATCATATGTGTCCAAGGAGAGAATGGTTCTCAGAGTATGAGGCAGTGACTGATGGCAAGATCAAGATGGCAAATGACTTTGCTTGCGATGTTGCAGGAATCGGTTCTATAAAGCTCAGAGCACATGGTGGTAAAGTTTGCACATTAACCAGAGTTAGACATGTTCCAGCTATGTCCAAGAACTTGATCTCAGTTAGTCTTTTGGATAGCAGAGGTTTCAAGTATTCAGGTGGAGATGGGGTTCTGAGTGTCTACAGGGTTCAGATGTGATTCTGAGAGGTTTCATTCATGGTACTCTGTATTTGTTGGAAGGTTCTACAGTTTCAGCAAATGGTCTGGAATTCTGTTCATCAGAGTTCAGTCAGTTTTGTAAGGATGCAAGAGCTACTAAGCATCTTACAATCAGGGATACACCAAAGAAGAATGGTGTAGCAAAGAGAATTAACCAAACTTTGTATGAGAGAGTGAGGTGCACACTTTCAAATAATGGTTCGGAGAAGATGTTATGGGCTACAGAGGGTTTTGACAAGCAGGTGGAGCTGCAGGAAGTGCAGTCGGATCAACAATGTCGGTCGACGACAAATTATCTGTGTCTATCGACTTCAGATGATCAGTGTCGATCGACGACAGATCAACAATGTCGATCGATGTCGGATGGTCAGTGTCGATCGACGTCAGACGAACAGTATCGATCGATGTCCGACAGCACAAGATCAATCAATCTGCAAGAAGAGATCGAGCGATCGTTGACTGATGAGGAGCAAAAGTCTTCTTATTCTGGAAATCAACATGTTGGGTCTGAAAAACGCAGTATTGCTAAAGACAGACCAAAGAGAGTTGATGTCAGGCCACCAACGAGATATCGATTTGAAGATATGGTGGGTTATGCACTACAGGTTGCAGAGGAAGTGGATACTTACGAGCCATCCACTTACAGAGAAGTTATTTCGAGTTATGCGTCTGAGAGATGGTTTGCTGCAATGGAAGCTGAAATGGAATCTTACGAGAAGAATCACACATGGAATCTGGTTACAATATTACTTGGAGAAAGGTTGTGACTTGCAAGTGGTATAAGAGGTTGGATAGCTATAGGGTCAGTTTGGGCTACGACATGAATCCTTATGACTGTTGTATTTACATGAGCAAGATGGAGGATGTTTCGCATATCTATCCGGTGTTGTATATAGATATCAAGATGATAGTTGTCAATAAAATGTGTGATGTTCAGAAGTTGAAAGAGCTACTGAATTCTGAATGTAAGACTTTCTGGTACCTCAAGGGTACATCTGAGATTGGTTTTGTCTATAGAGACAAGACAAAGGGAAATCGATCGACACCAGCACTTATGCATCGATCGATACGACAGTTTCAGAGACGCAAGATGATTGGTCAAAAGAGGTCAATCTGGTACCTTAAAGGTACATCTGATGTTGATCTTGTCTATGAAGACAAGGATCTGAGCCTGGTTATAGGCTATTCTGATTGGTATTATGCAGAAGATGTGGACAGTAGGAGATCTATGATTGGTTATGTATTTACTCTGGGTAGTTCTGTTGTGAGCTGGAAGGCGACTTTGCAGTCGACAGTGACTTTGTATACTACTGAGGCAGAGTACATGGCATTGACAGAAGCTGCTAAGGAGGCGATATGGTTAAGAGGGCTGGTCAGTGATCTTGGTCTTCATCATGATCAGGCTATTGTATTCTGTGATAGCTTGAGTGCTATCTATTTAGCCAAGGATCAGGTTCATCATGAGAGAACCAAACATATTGATGTAAGATACCGTTTTCTGAGAGAAGAAAAGAGGATTGAAGTGAAGAAGGTAGGAACACCTGATAATCCTGCAGATATGTTCACTAAGGTGGTTCCTCACAGCAAGTTCAAGCATTGTCTTGATTTGCTGAACATCTCAAGCTGTTAATCTGGCCCTGATGGGCATCTAGCCCTAAGGGGCATCTGGCTCTGAGGAGCATCTGAGTCCGACGGGACATCTGACGTCTGAGTTCGACGGAACATCTGAGGCAAAGAGGGAGTCTGGTACATCTGTATTCTGAGCACAGAGAAGTGCATTCTGGTACATCTGATTATGGAGGATTCAAGTCAAGGTGGAGATTTGTTGAAATATGCCTTGAATCTGCGAGCTGAGTTGTATCGGGCGATCCAGACGTCATGGATCGACGATATATGAAAGGAGAGTATCGATCGATAGACGTGTTGTCTCATCGGTCGATAATACCCAAATCCGAGAAATATGGAAAGTTTCATTAAAAACTTTCTTATATATACATCTAGTGTTTTACCCTATTGTGTAGCACGAATTGTACTCTGAAAATCTAGCCTCTATTAATAAAGTACTCTTTTTGCCCGTGGACTAAACCCTAAGGATTAACCACGTTAAATCTCTGTGTCAATCCTTCTTATTCATTCATTTGTTAATCTATATCTTCTCACATTCGTCACAACACAAATTATTGTCTCTTTTTGTAGTACTTTTTTTGTCACCACTTGTTTAGTATAAAAATGGTGACAAAAACATTTTTCCAAGTTCATAAAAAGTCAAATTATTATAATTGTTACCCTTTTGAAGCTTCGAGAAAATTTTCTCCATTTGCGTTTCCTCTTTCAAGTATAAAAATAAATAGTGTTCGTGTTTTATATGTATAATCTTCATGATAACAAAACTGATTAAGTTGTTTAAAAATAAAAAAATTGATTACATTCTGCATTTCAATGTAGACTTAAAGAAAGAAAAAAATCTTGAACGCCTCTACAGATACCTTCTGCGATCAGATCTCTCTCACTCAAGCACATAGGCGATCAGATCTCTCTCACTCTCATTTGGCGCATGAATTCTGTTTTTCGATCAATTTCGCGAATTTTCCTTTTAAAACTTTTCTGAGTTCTGACTATTTCTAACAAATTTTTTTTCAATTCTTGGCAAGATATGAAAATTCTGTACAGAACATAAATATTTGGCTAAAATTAAAGATTCAACTTTGCGTGTGATATTTTATCTTAGTTTCCTTAATTATAATAATCATAATTATTTGTTGCTTTTATGTACATAAGCTTAAACCATTGCCAAGTTTGGTAAGGTACGAAATTTTCAATTTCAAAATGCATTTTTATTTGCATTTTAGTTGATGTGAGTTTTAATGATTTTATAGTTTTTTTATTTCAACAATGATATTATTCAGTAGTTGCATAGAGAGAACTTCAATTCACTAATACAAAAATTAAAAATCCAGAAACTAAAAAAGAACTGATTAAAAAAATTAGTGTGTGAATACATTGATGAAATTTAATAAAATTATGTCTTAAAACACAATTAATTCTATGATAATATTTATAAATCTCAGACAATAAAATAAAAATATAAACGTCAAATTTTAAAAATGCATATGCACTAAAATTAAATGAGTTTTTTTTATTTTAGAAAAATATATCTTAAAATAAAAATCCATAAGGTTTTTTGTAAATTAATAACTAATAAATTAATAAAAAAATAAAATCTCAATATTATTAATTTATCGAGTTTTTACTATACCATAAGTCTATGTGTCTGTTATGACTAAATATCTTTATAGAAATAAAAGGAAGATAATATTTTAATTTGACTAAGAAAATACTTCTCAAAATGTATGTTTGTGCTATTATATATACTCAGAATGTTAGGAGAAAAATCATAAAAAGTTAAAGAGAATATCTTATATTTGATATTAAAAATGGCTATCACAGTGAAGACTTTAGTCACATTTGTTTTTACTATTTTTTTCATTGTATCTTCTGTTCATTGTGGTGCTACAGATAACGCTGTTACTCCGGGTAAAGGTTTTTATCATTATACCACCTCTTAAAAATCTTTTTATCAATTAATATGTATTGATCTAAATGATTTTTTCTATAAACAGGTTATGAAGAAATAAAGTATGTAGTATGCTACGATTTCTCGAAGCCGTGTGATTATGGAGGAGAAAGAGGTTGTGATCAGTTTTGTCTTGATTGGGGTTGGATAAGTGGCCACTGTGTTCCAAGAAAATGTTGTTGTACTAAATAAGGGTGTCTCAGATTTTTTTTCCAATAAGTATGTATCCAAGATGAAACCACTTAATCAAATATCTATTGGTATTGTTTGAAAAATAACATCACTACTTTTCATTTGTTTTAAATATCTATACAAAAATCTTGAATGAAATAAAAACAATTTACCAATTGAAATCGGTTTTGTTTAAATTCGAGTAATATTTTTTTTAATCGAAGAAAAATATATGGAAAATAAATTATAATATCTTTGAGTACATTGTAAATCCAAAGATATTTGATCTCTCCTAAAAAGTTTTGAAAACCAGACCGATTGGTTTACTAACTTTTACCATGAACCGATCATATAACCAGGTTGGATTTTAATGTTGTTGAACAAGATAAAAACCATTAAAACTATCAAAAACTACGAATACTTAATTAGTTTTAGTTTGTGTATAAATCAAGTCAGATTTGGTTTTTTGGATCCAGATATTTTGCCTAAACTTAAATTCTTCTACTGTTATTAAGAAAAATAAAATAAATGTAAAACAAATATTTTGGGTTTATATTACATACATAATTATTGGACCATACTTTAAAAATATCAATAAAATAGTTGGGTGTCGTGTCAATATTGTTGGAATACATTGATGAAATTTAATAAAGTTATGTCTTAAAACACATTTAAATTCTATGATAAAAATTTTATAAATCTCAGACAATAAAATAAAAATATAAACGTCAAATTTAAAAATGCATATGCACTAAAATTAAATGAGTTTTTTTTTATTTTAGAAAAATATATCTTAAAATAAAAATCCATAAGGGTTTTTTTGTAAATTAATAACTAATAAATTAATAAAAAATAAAATCTCAATATTATTAATTTATCGAGTTTTTACTATACCATAAGTCTATGTGTCTGTTATGACTAAATATCTTTATAGAAATAAAAGGAAAGATAATATTTTAATTTGACTAAGAAAATACTTCTCAAAATGTATGTTTGTGCTATATATATACTCAGAATGTTAGGAGAAAAATCATAAAAAGTTAAAGAGAATATCTTATATTTGATATTAAAAATGGCTATCAGAGTGAAGACTTTAGTCACATTTGTTTTTACTATTTTTTTCATTGTATCTTTCTGTTAATTGTGGTGCTACAGATAACGCTGTTACTCCGGGTAAAGGTTTTTATCATTATACCACCTCTTAAAATCTTTTTATCAATTAATATGTATTGATCTAAATGATTTTTTCCTATAAACAGGTTATGAAGAAATAAAGTATGTAGTATGCTACGATTTCTCGAAGCCGTGTGATTATGGAGGAGAAAGAGGTTGTGATCAGTTTTGTCTTGATTGGGGTTGGATAAGTGGCCACTGTGTTCCAAGAAAATGTTGTTGTACTAAATAAGGGTGTCTCAGATTTTTTTTCCAATAAGTATGTATCCAAGATGAAACCACTTAATCAAATATCTATTGGTATTGTTTGAAAAATAACATCACTACTTTTCATTTGTTTTAAATATCTATACAAAAATCTTGAATGAAATAAAAACAATTTACCAATTGAAATCGGTTTTGTTTAAATTCGAGTAATATTTTTTTTAATCGAAGAAAAATATATGGAAAATAAATTATAATATCTTTGAGTACATTGTAAATCCAAAGATATTTGATCTCTCCTAAAAAGTTTTGAAAACCAGACCGATTGGTTTACTAACTTTTACCATGAACCGATCATATAACCAGGTTGGATTTTAATATTGTTGAACAAGATAAAAACCATTAAACTATCAAAAACTACGAATACTTAATTAGTTTTAGTTTGTGTATAAATCAAGTCAGATTTGGTTTTTTGGATCCAGATATTTTGCCTAAACTTAAATTCTTCTACTGTTATTAAGAAAAATAAAATAAATGTAAAACAAATATTTTGGGTTTATATTAAATACATAATTATTGGACCATACTTTAAAATATCAATAAAATAGTTGGGTGTCGTGTCAATATTGTTGGAATACATTGATGAAATTTAATAAAATTATGTCTTAAAACACATTTAAATTCTATGATAAAAAATTTATAATTCTCAGACAATAAAATAAAAACTAATATAAACGTCAAATTTTAAAAAATGCATATGCACTAAAATTAAATGAGTTTTTTTTTTATTTTAGAAAAATATATCTTAAAATAAAAATCCATAAGGTTTTTTTGTAAATTAATAACTAATAAATTAATAAAAAGAATTAAAATCTCAATACTATTAATTTATCGAGTTTTTACTATACCGTAATTCTATGTGTCTGTTATGACTAAATATCTTTATAGAAATAAAAGGAAAGAGAATATTTTAATTTGACTAAGAAAATACTTCTCAAAATGTATGTTTGTGCTATTATATATATACTCAGAATGTTAGGAGAAAAATCATAAAAAGTTAAAGAGAATATCTTATATTTGATATTAAAAATGGCTATCACAATGAAGACTTTAGTCACATTTGTTTTTACTATTTTTCTTATTGTATCTTCTGTTCATTGTGGTGCTACAGATAACGCTGTTAGTCCGGGTAAAGGTTTTTATCATTATACCACCTCTTAAAAATCTTTTTATCAATGAATATGTATTGATCTAAATGATTTTTTCTTATAAATAGGTTATGAAGAAATAAAGTATGTAGTATGCTACGACTTCTCGAAGCCGTGTGATTATGGAGGGGAAAGAGGTTGTGATCAGTTTTGTCTTGATTGGGGTTGGATAAGTGGCCACTGTGTTCCAAGAAAATGTTGTTGTACTAAATAAGGGTGTCTCAGATTTTTTTTTTCCAATAAGTATGTATCCAAGATGAAACCACATAATCAAATATGTATTGGTATTGTTTGAAAAATAACATCACTAATTTTCATTTTTTTAAAATATCTATACAAAAATCTTGAATGAAATAAAAAAAATTTACCGATTGAAATCGATTTTGTTTAAATTCGAGTAATTTTTTTTTTAATCGAAGAAAAATATATGGAAAACAAATTATAATATCTTTGAGTACATTGTAAATCCAAAGATATTTGATCTCTCCTAAAATTTTTTGAAAACCAGACCGATTGGTTTACTAATTTTTACCATGAACCGATCATATAACCAGGTTGGATTTTGATGTTGTTGAACGAGATAAAAACCATTAAAACTATCAAAAACTATGAATACTTAATTAGTTTTAGTTTGTGTATAAATCAAGTCTGATTTGGTTTTTTGGATCGAGATATTTTGCCTAGACTTAAATTCTTCTAATATTATTAAGCAAAATAAAATAAAGGTAAAACAAATATTTTGGGTTTATATTACATACATAATTATTAGACCATACTTTAAAAATATCAATAAAATAGTTGGTGTCGTGTCAATATTGTTGGGCATGTTGCAAAATTGATGTAGTATATATGTAACCAATAACATATATATTTTTTATAAAAATATTTCTTGGTAAATATAAAAAAACATGATACAGTCGAGCGAAAGAGGGTTAGGGTCGCGTCAAAAATAATGAGATCTCTTCACTCGGCGTCTGAATTTTGTTTCCAATCGATTTTGTAAATTTTCTTTTTCTGATTTCTGATTTTTGATTTTTCTAATTTATTATGATTTTAAGTTTTGATCTCACATGAAATTCTGTAAAAAAGAACAATTCTTAGCTAAACTAAAGATCCGACTTTGTGTGTGATATTTTCATCTCAGTTTCCTTAATTCATAACCCTCACAATTATTTGTTGCCTTCGTCTACAGAAACCTCAATCACGGCCAAGTTCAACAAGATACGAACTTTCAATTTCTAAAACATTCTCATTCTAGCATTTTAGTTGATGCAAATCTTAATGATTTTGTAGTATCTTTTATTTCAACAATGATATTATTCGGTAGTTACACGGAAAACTTGAATTCACTAATATAAAAGTTTAAAATGCAGAAATTTAAAATTAGCTAGTTAAAAAGTGTAGTGTCTGAATCAGTGTTCTAAAACGCGTGGTACTCTCTCTATGCGGTGATTTAGCGCTAGGCGTTTAACTGTATACGCGGGCGACTAGACGGAAACTAAACGGATATGAAATTATATTAAACATATATAAATATACTAGTTACTACCATCAAAATAATGTTAATACTAGATAATATAAGGGTTTCAATACTCTATAATATATGTATGCTTAAAATTATAAATACCAACAACATATTCCTCTTTCTTCATTATTAGAAATAAAATGCATAGTAAAAATGAAGAGGATTACGTATATAATTTGGTCTACATAAAGCTTATCTCTTGTTTCTATGCGTGATAATAAGTGGATTTCTATCAGAAACAAATTTCAAAGTTGACCACAGAATAACATGAGTCAGATAATTGGTTAAACTCAACAAGACCGCATAATCAAACGAACTAGGTGTAATCTGTACGGAGAGACACCATACAGCGCATAGCTCGCCGAATATGCGGCCGTATAAGGCGTATTTTAGAACTGTGGTCTGAACACATTGACGAGATTTAGTAAAATTTTATCTTAAACCACACTCATATTCTACGAAACATATTTTATATATCTCAGACAATAAGATAAAACTAATATAAACGTCAAATTTCAAAAGTTTAATTAATTTATTATATACACTAAATTCATCTCCCACTAACCCTTCATAAAATTTTAGTAAATATAATAAAAACTCGATGCAGTCGAGTGAAAAAGGATTAGGATTGCGTCGAAAATAATGAAATCTCTTCCCTTGACTCATAAATTCTATTTTCCGATCGATTTTGCAGAATTTTTTTCTTTTTAAAGCTTTTCTCATTTCTTATTTTTTTAACAATTTTTTTATGTTTTTAATTCTTGGTCTGACATGAAAGCTCTGTAAAAAAAGTAATTTTTGGTTAAACTAAAAATCCGGCTTTGTGTGGGATGTTTTTTACCTCACTTTCCTTTAATCTAAATCCCGTCAGATTCTGCAATTATCTTTGATGCTTATTAGGTGTGTATATTTTACTTGTAATCCGTTAATGTCTTACAAGATATAACTGATCAACACTGTAAATAGTTTTCTTTCTGATAGCTCTTCTAACAACTAGGGGGCATACAATTAAGTTAACCATTTGATTACCGCGCTAAACTTCAGTAGCAATAGCTCCATTAACCGAACTTATGTGCCTCGTATTCTATTGTTACGGTAACTAGGATTGTTGGTGAGGGCATTAATATCAAACTTCTTTTCGTTTTGGTTAAGTCTATACACACCACTTATCAACTTGTGTTGGTTTTGTGTGTGTTGTTTGTATTATTTTCTTGTCTGAAATCAAGGAAAAGGCAATTTGTACGATGATACATCTCGACCTGAAAGCATTCATTAATTCGAACCCTATCGAAGGGACAAACAATTCGTGTATGAGCATTGAACATGTGGGCTGATATAGGCGAAGCGCAGATCTGGTGGATTAGACTATTTCATTAAACAAGTGGTGACAAAAAAATATACTAATAGTTATTAGCCCAATTGACAATAATTTGCCTAGTTTCCATTTTACAAACCTTTTTCAAGTTTATCTAAAAGTCAAGTTATTATAATTGTTAGCCTTTGAAGCTTATTCGAGATAACTTTTTCTTTTTGCGTTTCCTCTTTCAAGTATATGAAAAATAATGCACTGTTCGTATTTTATATATGTAAGTTTGTAACCTTCATGATAACAAAACTGATCACATTCTGCATTATTTTCTACGTGGACTTAAGAGCATCATTATTGGAGTGACTTGGGGAAGTCCCTCCGTTAAGGGACTTAAGTTTTTTTTTTTTGGTCGGGAATTGGTTAAGGTGTCCTTTAATTAAAAGATTTTCCTTTTTCTTTCTTCCTCGGTCCCTGCGTTTCGTGGTCTTCCTCTTCCTAAAGGACTCTCCAAATCCCACCAATAAAGATGGTCTAACAACACATTGACCATAATAAACACTTCGAATTTTTCTTTTTTGCCCTTTTCAAGGAATAGTTTGATTTTGTACAAACGTACGTTACCCTTTTAAGAATGGGTGAATAAAGAGAAGATTCCATTTTAGAATTGTTTGAATATGGAAAGTAGTTTGGTAAGAACTAGAACAAAAAAAAAGGATGGTTGAGGAGAGATTCTTCATTGATATATATTGCTTATTTTGACCCATGTTGTTGGTACATCTAATCAAATAAAAACAGTTTCCATTCTTGACCCAAAAATAAACAAATATTATATTTATGTTATCTCTCTTTACTAATCAGCAAAAAGGAAGTCATAATATATCTTTGTAGTTCATCATCGTCCAACACAAAGGCTAAAAGCTCTAATCGATGGGAAGAATCACAGCTCTAATCGGAATGATCAAAGACAAAGCTTCTCAAGGCAAAGCTGCCCTCGTCTCGTCAAACCCAGCAAGCAAATCCCTCTCTTTCCATCTCTCCGTCCTCCGTGCCACCACTCACGACCCTTCGACTCCCCCGGGAAATCGTCACCTCGAAGTCCTCCTCTCCGCCGGTACTGGCTCCCGAGCCACCGCAGCTTCCGCCGTCGAAGCCGTCATGGACCGTCTCCACACGACCGGAGACGCCTGCGTCGCTCTCAAGTCACTGATCATCGTCCATCACATCGTCAAGCACGGTCGCTTCATCCTCCAAGATCAGCTCTCTGTTTTTCCAGCTTCCGGTGGTCGGAACTATCTGAAGCTTTCTGGGTTTAGAGACGAGAAGTCCCCTTTGATGTGGGAGCTTTCTTCTTGGGTCAGATGGTTAGTTAATAAAGTTTCAGTTTTTATTTTAAAGTTTGAATTTTTATATGTTTGATCTCTGTTCTGTTCTGTTCTTTTTTTTTTGAACTAATCTCTGTTCTGTTCTTAGGTACGCTTTGTATCTTGAGCATCTATTATCAACTTCAAGAATCATGGGCTTCTTCGTTTCTTCAACATCGAGCACGATCCACAAAGACGAATACGAAGAAATGGTTTCGTCTCTTACCAACGCTGATCTGCTCCGTGAAATCGACGCGCTCGTCGGGTTACTACAAGAAGTGTGTAAGATTCCGGATGTACCCTTCTGTGGAGGCAAATCTCTCGTGGACATGATCATCCGTTTGGTCGGGGAAGACTACGTGTCTTCGGTCAACGAGCTTTACACGAGACTCAGCGAGTTTAAAGACCGGTCCAACATTTTGAGCTTTGGAGATACGATCGAGCTTGTGTGCGCTTTGAAGAGGCTCGAGAGTTGTAAAGAAAGATTGTCTGTGATGTTCCGTGGGATTGGGAAGAGGGCTTGGATTGATGGGTTCTGGAGTTTGGTTCGTGAGGTCAAGGGCACGATTGGCGGTTTAGAAGATGGTTATGAGAAAATTGAGAAATCAATTATTGGTGTTGGGAGGAGAGGGAAAGGTTATGAATCGGCTCGGTTTACTGATCGGTTAGTCATTGGTTATGGTGATGCTGTTCGGTTTTCTTCCGGTAGATTTTCTAATGTTGACCGGTTTAATTATCCAGTTTCTAGTCAAACGACTTTGAACGTCTTGTGATTTTTGCTTTTTGGTCAGATCAGATGTTTTGTGAATTTTGTAAGACAGATTTCAGTGACAGAAAGCTAAAGTTTTTTTTAAAAGAAAATTCACAGTAATGATTTATACGTTTCTGATGATCTCGGAAAAGATAATTGTTTCGATCACTATTTCGGATATATTTCTAATGCATCCACTAGAAAGTCAAGGCGTAGACAGTGATTACATTTATTTGTGGGATGTTGATGTAATAAGAACGGTTGGAGTTTTGAAATTAGACTAACACCTAAGCTTTGCTTTTTCATTTATTGAAAAAGTTAATGGACTATACATTACTAATTTACTATGTTTCTATAAGGAAACTAATGAACAAACACCTGACTTTCGGCAAAAACTATCTGGTTATGAATATGTGCCTAATCTAAATGCTTACTAACCAACGATTTATAGTAAGATTGTGTTGTTGTTTTTTTTTTTGTGTGAATGACATGAAAACAATTCTGAGTAAAAATACTATTCACGTGATATCAGAATAAAAATCAGAATCTCCTCCTCAGGTTATTCCCATGGTCCATCAGAGTTATAAAGAATAAAAAGAAAACATAAACCACCAACAAAGAGGAAGAAACACAGAATGTATTAGAGAGAATATAAAGATTCTTCAAACAAATCATGACAAGTTCAAAAAAAAAGAAAACAAACCAAAAAGCAAAGGATAGAGAAAGAGGGTAATGTACACAAGGCTCTCCTAAGCCAAGACGATGGCGTACAAGGCTCCGGCAATGACGGTGCTCACAAGGAAAGCCTTGTTAGTCAATGCTGAGTCAGCAATTGGTCCTTCAGCAGCCGGAGATGGTGATGGTGTTGGTCCTGATGGGCCTGGAGCCATGGCTTCTGGTTTCGGGGGAGAAGCGACAGGGGAAGTTTTTGGAGACTTGGTCGGTGATGAGACGGTGGGAGGAGTCGCCGGAGCTGGAGTTGGCTCGGTAACCATAACCGGTGGTGAAGCAACCGGTACTGGAGAAGGTGGCTCAGCGGTTGGTGTAATAGCAGGAGGAGGAGAGGGAGACTCTACCGGTGGGAGAACCATGATGGGTGCAGGAGCCGGAGCTTGAGCCATACAGGACGTGGCCAATAGACCAAGAAAGATCAGAGCTTGCATTGTCTTAAGAGCTGCCATCGATCTCTGTTTCAAACGTCTTTCGTTTGTCTGTAGAGATGGAGAAACTGAGAAAGCTCTTGTCCTCGTTGGTGGTGGAGACAAGAGGACAAGCTTTCGTATATATAGCTTAAGAAGATTATATTTAATTCTAAAAGTAAATATGATTTTAGAATGATTATTTAATATCTGGACAGTTTAATCATGCAAGCACATACATTGTCACATAGATATACACTTCTTATAAGTTTTTGTTTATTGATTTGGAATATCAAAACCAGTAGTGCTTACCAAGTCTCTTGATTTGGGAAGTTTTCTTGAGGAACCATCTACATGGAGGAGCACCAAACGGAAGCATATAATATAATATATTAAGAGTTGTAGATAACCATGTGTTATTTTAAAAACTGGTAATTAGCTATTGTTGACAGGTTGTAGGTAACTTCACTTTCTGGTTTACCGTATCAATGCAGCCTGATCTATAACGACCTTGGCTTTTCTTAAGCTTATATGTACCATGTATCGTGACGTTTGGCGGCTTAAAACATGTGAGAAATTTTACAATTTCATCTTGCAATGTAATAAGTAATAACTCGTCAGTTTTGTAGAAATATATATTACTATCAGACGAGATTACACCGAATTAAGAAAATTGACATATTTCGTGCCAACCTATATGTTTGGAATAACTTTTTTTTGTTTATGTTAAGCGTCAAGTCCACGCGCAATTACTTGGTTCCCACTAAGGTTGAGACGAGGCAGACAAGCAACTTATTATCTGTGTATGATGATGACACATTTATATTATTAAATGAAAAAAAACTAAACCGAAATTCTAAAACCAACAAAAGTAAACAAAAAGCAAACCAAATTCCAGATGAATCTTAATAAAATTACATTGCTCTAAATATGGTTAGGCCGTAGCAAACAGAAATTTGCAGAGGTGAAGCTGCAAAACTCATATATATATGCTAGGATGTTTGATACGGGCACAATATGGAATTCTCAAACTGGTTGATGAACTGATGATGGAAATGAAATGAGACTTGAGATGGTGATGGGATCCGGGTTTGTGATGCTTGAAAGAGAATTGTGGAGGATGGGATGGGACACAACAAATGGTCGTGTTAACCAACTTGCTATCTCAGTGGATGAATGATGGCGTGATAATGGAGGATGGGTTCAATCCGTTTGTTCGTATAAACAACCCGGAAAGAACAATCCGTTTGTTCGTATAAACACTTCAAACAGATCATTACCTTGGAGGTCCGGCCCTGAGATAAAGCCCGTAAAGCAAGGACTTTAAGCATTAAAATTGAGATATAATTTTGGAGAGCTAAACAAAGACTATATAATTAACTTTAGCTTGGTGATTTATGTACTTGTCCTTTAATTTAAAGGTTAGGAGTTTGATTCTTCCTCTTTTCTTTTTGTTTTTGTTTTTTATTATAGAATAAATAACGATTTAAAGTTTTCATTCCTTTAAAGATTTAAACGATTTATATACAATTTCTAATAGATTTAGTTTCTTTTATCATAAATGTTATACTAAATAATATGCAAAATAAACCTTTTAATTAAGCAAAACATTAGGCACGTTCTTCTTGCCATTTTTTCTGTTTTTAAGTTATCTATTAAATATATGTGTAAATAAAAGATATCGTAACAATGGACTTAAATTATATGTTGCTTATATTCTACATCTCATTTTTACTTTTAGGAATTTATGAAATCTAAACAAACAAGTTATCATAAATTAAATTTGTGAGTATTTCATAAAGGAAACTTGATGTTGATGTTAAAATATTTTTTTTATATTGAAATCTTAACATAGTTTTATCATATGTATTTCCATATCATACATTTATTTTTACTTATAGAAAATGCCACCAAAAATATAAAATTAGTAATCAACAAAATGGACCATCAATGCTATTTGAACTGAATTGGCTTAAAATTTTTGGTTATTGGAAATTTATCAGTAAATAAAATATATTTTTAATTAAAACAAATATATCACATTGTTTATTTACATAATCATCAAAATACAATAAAAGTTTAACTGAAATTAAGGGCATTATAGTACGTTTTAAGCGGCAAATAAGTCTAGACCGGTACTGTTACCTTGGCCAAGCATGTTGCTCCTCTCTGGCCAAGGTGTTAGCAAAAAGGACATGGGAGAAAATCAGCGGTAAACTTTAGAGTTTTAGTTTTCACAAATTTAACTCTGATTTTAACTCTGATTTTCAATCTTTTGGTGTTTATCACAGTTTGGTTGAAAGGAAACGCAAAAGAGGCGATCTTCTATGAGAAAGACGTTCTGACAAGCATCTACAAGAAATGGTTCAATGGGAAGGGGAAGAAGAAGTTACCCAAGAAGAAGGAGGTGGAGCAGTAATAAACTTAAACCGCATTTTCCAGCAATGTTTCTAGAAGATTCAAATTAGAGTCTTATCTCTTTAAAATCATAAGAGTTCCTCGTAATTAATCATAAGAGTTTCCTCGTAACTAATCACCCACGATTCAAAGTAATTTCTTTCTTGTTCAAGAATCAAGATGGTGATGTTAACTGCAACTTTCACGTTATCATTGACAAACTTGTCAAGGATCATCACATTTACGTGCACATGTATTTTTTTCGTACATACACATACGTCAACTTCATGTGTGAGAGAAATGTCCTACACAAACAAAAACTATTTTTATCTACTTTTTTTCTTTTTTAGCTTTATTGTGTAATATTTTATACAGAACTGAATTATCCAACGATAACAATAGGATTTCGCTTTCTACTATATATGATTCGTGTAGTTAACAAGGAACAAATACAGACGTTATATATATTCGCAAATTGAGGGAACCGATAGAGGTTTGACATTAGAAGATATTGAAGTTAATTAAAAGCTTACTCTTCAGAAGGCAGAACTATATTCTTTTAACTTTTAAAAATATGAAACTCTATTTTTCTTTTTTCGTTTATTCTAGTTAACGGATCATCATTCATCAGTGATAGTTGTTTCGGCTTGTCTTTCTGTTGCTATTATTCCCCCTCACAAAGTCATCTCTATCATAACTGACAAACAAATAAATCAGCCAATTAAAAAACCAAGAGTTATTTTTATTTTAGGTTTGTTGAGTAACATGCTTCGAATACAAGACGCAATTTGAAATGGTAATATTAACTAAAAAGAACTATTCTTAATTCAACATTTAGGAAAATGTATAGGTGGCGAATGAAATGTTTTTTGATGTGTGATAGCAAATTCACAAATTATGAGTTAAATAATTTATACTATCATTTCTCATACGTGTGTGTGGGCTCATTCATTAGTTGGTGTCTTTCATTTCTTGACAACACAACAACACCAGCAAGGCTGTTGAAAAGATGTGGTGGTCAACGCAAAATTTGATTACCGAAAGGGAAACTACGTACAAACTTAAACCGGTATTTGCCAGTAATGTTTCTAGAAGATTCACTGAAAGTATATTAAAGAGGTCTTATCTCTTAAAATCATAGAGTTTCGCACTTTCCTGGTAATTAATCACCCACAGCCACGAGTTAAGAAAATTATAACTATAGGCAGATGAGTTTGACACGTGTCCGTAACTTGAGCCTCAAACACACGCAAAACATTGGATAAAATACGACACATCATCAAAAAATTTGGACGGTTGTAGGGAAACACTTGTCCCTGAATCAACGGTAGATAGGAACTCTTACCCTTATTTCTTACTATTATCAATCAAATTTAATAAATAATAATAGTAGTTTTTGTTTTTGGATCATATCATAAAATCGTAGTTTAATGATTGGATAACGAGATTTGTGGCCGTTGGATCTTGACTAAAACCAAAAGATTGGAGAAAATCGAATTTTATAAATTGCAGAAGAAGACGACGACTAGCTCCTTGTGTAGAAGAGACAAATCTGGTTCGGAAGGAGGAGGAGGAGGAAGACGATAGATAGTTTGGTCTTAAAACTTTTGTTGTCTGATCGATTTAATCTTTTTTCCTGGAAAATCGAGCTCGAAAGTTTTGTCCTTTTTCTTTCGTTTTAGACATTTCTTTCAATTAATTGGGCTGTCAATTTTGACATTTTATTGAATTTAAGAAAACTGGGTTCGACTTCAACGAAAACAATCTGATTCTTGAAAATGATCAAGAAAAAGACTTGGCCTTGGTGGTTATTAGGTGGTAAAAAGGAGAAAGAGACCGAAGCTCGAGCCAAAGGAAAGATTATCAAGAGGAAGGAGCTGGAACTTGAGAGCTTTGGTTCCTCTGGCTCAGATTCTGTAGCTGTTGCTTCTGCTGCTGCTGCTGCTGCTGTTGAGTGGTCTGTTGGATGGACTGAACCACTTGGACCTGGTTTCCAAACCGATGAAGGAGGAGATGATGGTGGATTCTTAGTTCTGGTTCCTTGTTACAGAGCTGTCGCTGAAGGCTCTGGTAATAAACAGGTCTTGACTGCTGTCAAGAATCTCCCCAGCGGTCTGTCTCCTGGTATGAACTGTTATCTCTCTTTGGGTTGATTTTAAAAGGCTCATGCTTGTTGTGTAGTACTTGCTTATGAATATTTGGTTTGCTTAGTATCATGCATGAGAATGCTATATGTGTAACTTGGCTGTTGATGTTGATGTTTCGGTGTGCAAACTTTTCTGATTCAGTTTGTTTTTTTTTTGTTCCAATTAAATGTGTAGATGGGAAGCATTACATGGATCAATGGCTTTCATCTCTGGAGAACCTTTGACCAGGTCTCTTCCTTTTGTAGTTAGTTAGTAGTTTTTAGGTATCTAACAACGCTCTGAAGAATCATTTTGGTTACTACATAAATCCTGAAAACCAAAAAAAAGGAGAAAAAGAGAAGAAGAAGCACAAGTAGCTAGTTTTACGGTTTAGATTAAGGTGATGGGTATTGTTTATATTGATCTCGGATTCAGATGATGAGTATTGTTTATATTGAACTTGTAAAAGGATTAAGCTTGAAAAGGAAGAAGAAGAAGCACAAGTAGTAGTTAAGATGATAGGGTATTGTTTATATTGATCCTGGAAAAGGGTTAAGCCCAAAAAGGAAGAAAAAGAGTTGAGAACAAAAAAAACAATGCATGCGTGGGTTACATTTGATCATTGAAAGAGGGTGGAGAACAGTTAACATTGATCCTAGGAAAGGATTTGAAACTGAAAGTAAGGAATAGGGGATTGGGTTGGAGGAGGAGGAAGAAGAATCAGTAGGGTTTAACATCAACATTTGATGGAACTGATGGTATGGTGGATTTATGGAAGGGATTCATGGTAAAAAGTCTTCAATGTTAAATACACAAAAAGAGTGATGTATATACTCTTATGTCGTCCTGTATCATATAAACTCCTATTTATTTCGTCAAGAGTGAGTTTGAAAGTTATTGCAGATTGTATGTAGTTTATTGACTACCACTGATCTCTTTGTATATAGTAAAAGGTAATCCACTGTAATTATTGATGTAAAAAGGAATAAAAATATGTTTATATTGTAATTGGTGAAGCAGGAATTGTTTTCCCCAGATTCTCTCTGTCTTGGATGGATTCTTTGGATCTAGTTTTTGAATTTGAGATTTCAAGACTACATCAAAAGTATTTTAGTAAGAAAAAGTGCATCAAGAGTAGATTAATACTTTTCTTTCAAAAGAAAAAAAAGAGACTAATATACTTCTTCTTTTTTTAATTCTTCTGTATATCATCTCTTGCTTAAAGCATCCACCGTCATTAAGTAGTAAACTATTATTAAGGAGCTAATGTGTTTGAAAACTTAGTCTTAAAGAAAACTTTATATTGCAACTTTAATCATTTTGGTAAATGTGAACGCATTTACATATTAAGGGTAGCATAGTAATTTAGCTAGCGTAAAGACAAACCGCTGATAGGTTTTGATGTCGACATGAGTGAGAATGATAACTTACGTAACGCTCTGTTTCCTCTCACTTTTCAAACCCAAAAAAAAAGGAAGAAGAAGAAGCTAGAACTGAACTTAAAGAGCTCAGTTCACAGCTCTTTAAGTAAAGCTTCTACCTTCTCTTATTACTTGAGTGCTTGGGAACAATGGAGTCCGGGTCGGGTTTGGATCCGAGTAATAAGAGCAAAGGAAGCGGTAACGGTGGAGAGGGAAAGTTCGGTGCATTCTTGAAGAGAGTAGAACCCTTCTTACCGAGAAAGGACTTGAACCCGTTAGAGCTAAGATCCTGGGCCAAGAAAACCGGTTTTGTCTCGGACTACACCGGCGAAACCAGCAGCACGAGTACTGGTGACAAGCTCGGTGAGAGCAGCAGCTCTGGTTATGATTTGCCGAAAGGCAGAGGAGATGATGGTCAAACAGATCAAGTGTCGTCTCGCCAAACCGACCGGGAACCGATTCTTGGGCGAAGTAGACGATCCGATATCGGATCTGATTCCAGCAGGTCAAAACCGGGTTCTATAGTGGAAGAGAGAGGATCAAACCGGAACGAGGATAGAAACGCCGATGAGACACCGTTGGAGAATGAAGGAGGCGGGAAAAGAAGTAGAGATTTGGAAAATGGGTGTTACTATCCAGGCGGTGGAGAAGATGGAGGAGGTTGGGCTAAACCCATTGTAATGAAGTATGGTCTCAGAGACAATCCTCCTACCTTCGGTTAGTTTCTTCAAATATTGTAAGAAAACATGTTGCGGAAGATTCTTTTGATAGATTCTGTATTTTTCTTTATGCAGTTCCGCTTATCTATTACGGTTTGCAACACTATCTATCACTTGCTGGTTCACTTGTCTTTATACCTCTCGTCATCGTCCCAGCCATGGATGGTTCCGATGTAAGTTTCTTCTTAATTCTATGAAAGCTTCTTTGTTTTGGTTCTTGACTAACTCTTTGAACTTAATGATGATGATGATCAGAAAGATACAGCCGCAGTGATTTCAACGATGCTGCTTCTTACTGGCATCACAACTATACTTCACTGTTATTTCGGTACTCGGCTTCCTTTGGTCCAAGGAAGCTCGTTTGCTTACTTAGCCCCGGCTTTGGTTGTCATCAACTCTGAGGAGTTTAGGAACCTCACTGACCATGTAAGCTTTTGCTAAAACAAAAAGGATTTGCTTTTTTTTTCTTTGGGAAACTTTTGGGACAAAACTTGTGTGTGTTTGTGCAGAAATTTAGAGAGATAATGAGAGAGCTACAAGGAGCTATAATCGTTGGTTCATTGTTCCAGTGCATACTGGGATCCACTGGTCTCATGTCTCTCCTTCTTAGGTTGATTCTAGATTCCAGAAAAGAAAAGAAGAAAACAGCAGTTTCTTTTAGATTATTATTATTATTGTTCTTTTTTAATTATGTTTCCTTTTTTTCAGATTTATTAATCCTGTTGTAGTAGCACCAACCGTAGCTGCGGTAGGATTAGCATTCTTTAGCTACGGCTTTCCTCAAGCCGGCACTTGTGTTGAGATCAGCGTCCCTGTAATAGTTCTCCTTCTCATTTGCACATTGGTAAGGTTCTGCTCCCTCATAACTTGAATAAACAACATGAGAGTATGCTTAGAAAATAATCTAACTCCGTTCAGTATCTCCGTGGAGTTTCAATCTTTGGTCATCGCATATTCCGAATTTATGCGGTAATGTTTATTCATTCATCTTTTTTGTTGTAAAAGTCTCAATCTTCTTCTACAGCTAAAGATTTTTTTTTTGTTGTTGTTGCTTATCATGTTGCCAGGTGCCGCTTAGTGCTCTGATCGTCTGGACATATGCATTGTTTCTAACAGTTGGCGGTGCGTATGACTATAAAGGTTGCAACGCCGACATACCAAGCTCTAACATATTGATAAACGAATGTAAGAAACACGCGTATACTATGAAGCATTGCAGAACAGATGCTTCTAACGCTTGGACAACTTCTCCTTGGGTCAGAATCCCTTATCCATTTCAATGGGGGTTTCCTAATTTCAACATGAGGACTTGTATCATTATGATCTTTGTTTCTTTGGTCGCATCAGTAGACTCGGTAAGTGTATGTTCGTGTTCGTCTTTTGTTAATGCTTTGCTTGCTGCTAAATATGTATGTGCTACACACACTTGTGTTTGTAGGTTGGGACATATTATGCCACGTCAATGTTGGTGAATGCTAAGCGCCCTACACGTGGTGTTGTGAGTAGAGGTGTTGCGTTAGAAGGCTTTTGCAGTTTGTTAGCTGGAATATGGGGTTCCGGTACCGGTTCAACCACGTTAACCGAGAATATTCATACAATCAATATCACCAAGGTGGCTAGCCGAAAAGCTTTGGCAATAGGAGCTATCTTCTTAATATTTTTCTCATTTGTGGGTAAGCAAGCATCATCTAATGAAGTGTAAATCTTTTAAACATTCCTCTCTAAATTTCCTTAAAAATTTTGTCAGGAAAATTAGGTGCAATTCTAGCTTCAATACCACAGGCTTTGGCTGCTTCAGTGTTATGCTTTATATGGGCACTTACAGTGGCTTTAGGTCTATCGAATCTCCGGTACACACAAACAGCGAGTTTTAGGAACATAACCATAGTTGGAGTCTCGCTGTTTCTTGGACTATCCATCCCTGCTTATTTCCAGCAGTATCAACCACTATCTACTCTGATACTACCGAGCTATTACTTGTCCTTTGGTGCCGCTTCAAGTGGGCCATTCCAAACGGGCATTATGCAAGTAAAGCCACTTTCTCTTTGCCTTTGATTAGCATTTTTTAATGGACAATGACAAGAGTGTGTCTCTTCTTCTTATGCTAACTGCAGTTGGATTTTGCGATGAACGCTGTGATGTCTCTGAATATGGTTGTAACGTTTCTACTGGCGTTCGTGTTGGACAACACTGTGCCGGGTAGTAAGGAAGAGAGGGGAGTGTATGTGTGGTCACGAGCGGAGGACATGGAAATGGACTCTGCAATGCAAGCTGATTACTCGTTGCCAAGAAGAGTTGCTCAGTTTTTCGGTTGCAGATGTTGCTAGTACATGTTTTAAGATCCAGTTTCATTGTTTTTCTTTTCAGTAGTTTACAGAGATTGAAACCCACATGTTCTACTTAATATATGAAAGAAAAGTAGCAGGTTGTTAGAAACTGACAAATCCACAGATGGAACAGAGTACACAAATACACAAGAATAATGAATTTTCCTCAAAGATTGTTGTTGTTTGTGTGTTACTGTTATAAGCAGTATGATATTAAAAAAAAAAAAAAACTTACAAGAGGTGTGTACATACTATTATCTACGGGGTAGGGGAAAAAGAAGGAAAGAGTATTTGATCAGTACTTGATGACATGGTGGCGTAACCATAACTCATACATGATCATGTGGAAGGCATCGAATTTAACTGGTGGTGAGTTCCATTGAAAATGCTTCTGAACCTGCAAAAGAAACAAGACCAATCATCAGCTTCTTGTTAACACAACATTTGAAGAAAAGGGTGAAAGCATTTTTTTTGATCTTTTTACCTTGACTAAGTTGTTATGCAACGAAACAAATTGTGGTATGTTCTTGAGGATCTGCTTCAGGTCATAGACATCTCGCTCTCTAAGTACAACCGCAAATTTTCTCCAATCCAGAATGTCGTTGAAAGGAAGATCATAGTAGTCTGACAATATAACTGCCCCCAAAACAACAAGATTCATCAGTTTTTTAGTCAGCCTCTCTTTGAGTGGATGATCAAATAAGAGTATTAAAACTTACCAGGAACACAACCGTAATGAATGGAGTCAGTAATACGAGCACTGTTGACTTGAGAACCACCAGGGCATATACAGAACTTAGTCCTGTAGAATCTCTTCTGATACACCAAATGCCCCGTTGCCCTGTTAATCCTGTTGTTCGAAATATCGAGCTCTGTGTCGTTCTCCCACACACGTGCAAGTATCACCCGTATCTTTGAGTTTCTATGACCAGCCCAAAACCCAAGCGTCGTCCTGTGTAACCACCACCAAACACTATTAGTAACATTCTGACTATGCAAAACTACTAAACCATTCCTAAGGCTATTACCGGTTCTCAACATCGTTGCCACCGGCAGGGAGTGCAAAAGGCTGAAGCACTTGAGGCAAGGCAACATCTTTATGAGGAATGAAACCAACATTGTAGCTGGGCGAGCACACAACTCTAATCGTGTTTTTGATCAGAAGAGGAGTTCCTTCGAACGCTCTAACACCAACGTCGTGGCAAGTGACAAAGAAGTGATCAGCTCCCAATGTTCTGTTCCAAAAAGGATACTTTGCGATCAACCCATCAACGTAGTCCTGAACAATCACAGTCATGTTCTCATACGTTGTCCCCTGCCAAAAACAAACAAAAAAGCATCAACCTTTATCGCAATTTAAAGTGAATCAAGCAGTAAAGAGTCTTACTTTGCCGCGCATCTTGTGAGCAGAGACAGGGACGAAGAAGAGATCCGCCTCGTCTGGATCCAACGTGCGGAACCGACTCTCTCTGATGTTCTTGAAGAAGTAACCCTCGCTGGCGTATTTGCCGGTGACTTTCCTCGGCGTCTGGAAAAAGGTGTCGGGATCTCCGTCGGGGTAAATGTAGACCTTGAACTTCTTCTCCATCTCCGCGTAATTCGACCGGAACGACTCGGGAGAGTGATACACATCCGAGTAGTCTTCTTCCTCCTTTGCGGAGAAGGTGTGTGGGAGCTGATTGGAGCCTACGAGGATGGGAGACGGCGGGGAAGTGCGGAGGGAATTGAGAGAGAGGTAGAAGAGGGAGAGGAAAGTGAGGACGGCGAGTGTGAGGAGTGATCCTTTCAGCGAACATAACGGCGAGGAGGAGGAGAGCTGCGACGGTTTGACGATCGTCATTTCGGACCGGACTGGATCTGTAACCAAAAAGCTGTCCTCTTTGTCTCCACGAAAGCTCTCACATGTGCATTACATATATCAAGGAAGAATATGATGCTTTATTAACATGGGTTTATTTGATTAAATAACTCAAAAAATATATTTTATTGTTATTTGTATGTTTATCATTATCGTTTTAATTCGTTACACAGAATTTTAATCCTAGATCTTGTATCAGAGAAAGCAAAATCCTCTATGGGATATTATTAATGTATGTCAGCCGTGGGAGTATGTCTTTGTGGTTTAGATGTATATATCTATCTTATTAAAACAGAAGTACACATATAAAAATACCCTTAGTTTTCAAATTTAATTACACTTCTATGCCACTGAGAATTAAATTGAGTTTCCTATTTTAATGCTTGTCTTTTTTAGTTATATTAATGTGTTTCTTTTTCTTTCCTATTTTAATGTTTGTCTTTTTCAGTTAGATTAATGTGTTTTTTCTTTCCTATTTTAATGTTTGTCTTTTTAGTTAGATTAATGTATTTTGTTTTTTTATTCTTCAACAATTAATGATATTTTAAAGTTGTTATTTTTTGTCAACTTAAAGTTGTCTAAACTATTTAAAAATATAAAAAATAGTCAAAAGTAAACATATAAAGTAGATAAACAATAATCAAACACCAAAAATATCTTACATATATATTTATTCTTCATCCAAATATTGAAGTTCAACCTGTTTTTTAATTTTTAATTTAGATATTTTGGTTTACATTACTCAAATTTATATGTTTTGAGAAATTTAAAGTATATATAAATTTTGAAAATTTTAAAATAATTCAAACGGGTTATTTGTATTCGAACCGAACCCGGAAATATCCGAATCAAACCGAAACCAAAATTTATAAATATTTGAATGTTGCTGAAATCTTTAAACTCTGGAATCTCAAACTCAAATGAATTTTAACGGAATCAATGGGTATCCAAATACACATCCCTAACGTAGTCAATGTAAAACGATCAAGTATTACAAATACATCATTTAGTATAAATAAATAAAAACTAAAACAAAAAATTAATATCTGTGCGGTCGCACGGGTCAAGATCTAGTGTTACTGTTAATACTTGTACTTTTATATGTGTTTAATTGTTCTAAGATTTTTCTCCTTTTTTTGTCGGCAAGTTGTTCTAAGCTCATAAAAAAGGACATGATAACAAAATCAAACGCTCGAAAATGCAAGCAAACAAACACTTAAAACAATCAAACAAGCAAATGAAGACGTTAAACCGGAGCTCGTGGTCTGGTGGTAAAGGAACTTCGACTGAGGTGTCTGTCATCATGAATTTGAGCTTTGGCCATAGCGAATTTAACATGGTTTCCGTTTAGCCTCCAGGACCTTCCTCGCTAGTTTTGGTTGGACGCGGTGGAATAGTCAAACTAAGTGAGAGGTCCGGATATATAGACTATAAAAAAAAATGAAGACTTTATGTTTTAAAAAATAAGAGAACTTCCCAAGAACAAATACCCAGAACGTCCAGCCTTAGAGATTGCTTATTCAAAGTATAAAATTTTAATTTTTGTTTTCGTTATTAACTTTTCCAAACTTTTTAATAAATGGGGAGAGATTCTATATAAAATCTTGATTGATTAGGAGGAACATAGTAATTATAAGTGTCAAATAAATGAAACAGGTTGTCTCTAACAATTTTAAAGCAGGAAACTATGTTCTATTTGTTGTCACAAATTTTACTTATTTTTCTTCCATAATCAATCGAGTCTTATACAGTAAAATTTATCCCACTTTATTAAAAAGTTTGAAAAGTTAATAATGAAAACAAAAATTGAAAAATCTTATATTTTGAAAAAGTAATCACTAAGGATGTTCAGATATTTACTCGGATTTGTGTTATATTTCAAGTTTCGGGTATTTTAGTATAGATGTGTATATTTCAATATTATAAGAGTTTCTATTTTTTATTTTCATTATTTAACTTTTTCAAACTTTTTAATAAAGGAAGAAAGATCAATATAAAAACTTGATTGATTAGGAGGAAAATAGTAATCATAAATGTCAACAAAATGAACCAGGTTATCTTTAACGATTTTTTTTTTTTTTTGTAACTGGGATCTTTAACGATCTTAATGACAGAAAACCATGCTCTATTTGTTTTTTTTTTTGACAAAGTGCCATGCTCTATTTGTTGTCACAAATTTTACGCATGTTTCCTCCATAATCAATCAAGCCTTTTATAGAATCAAATGCTGCTGATTGTGGCAGAGGTTGAATTTTCATCATTATATAGAGATTGATTTCAACTGATCCTCTGAAATTCCATTCATCTTTGAAAAGATACAGGGGAGGGGGATGCAGATCACGACTGAAAAGCCTCTGAACAAGAGGAGGTTTAAAATCAAGACTGAAGAAATGAAAAGATTTAAAAGCAAGTCGATTGTTAAAAGATTTCATACTGAGCTTCAAAGCAAACCAAACGCCTTGAGAATGAGAAGCATTAATAGAGACTAGAGAGTCACCAAATTTCAAACGGATCTATTTCAACGGATTTATGCATTTACAAGGTCAAGATTTATCGGCAAAATACGACACCCTTTCGTTCTAATACTCTTCCGTCTAACGCTAGACTGCATCTCAACTGTCCATCTGAACCAAACCAAAAAATAATATTCTAATTAACAAAGAAAGTTCCTTGTTAATGAATAATAGTCGTAAAAGGTCCAAAATTAATTTATTAAATAATATTTTGATGGAGGAGAAAAGGAAATCAGGTTGAATTAATATTTCAAATTATTATGAAATACTTCATAAAACATAATTAGAACTTTTTTTAGTGAATAATTGTTACTTTCATTATAATATTCATACGTCCACATGAGAACGCTATTAATATAAAATAAATTATTTTGACTAAATATATAGAATTTGTCCTCCTTTATTAAAAAGTTTGAAAAAGTTAATAATCAAAAAAATTGAAAAATCTTATATTTTTAAAAAATCTTATATCTGATAAAATACATTATTTTGACTAAATATAAAATACATTTTCAGATTGCTTTGTCACCACAAAATTTACACCATGCAATCAAATCCAACGTTACAACTTGTTCATTGTGAATGAAATATAAACACTCCAAAGATATCAGAAACTGATAAAAAAAATTATTGCGAAATCTTAAAATATCTATTATGAGGAAAGGAAGTTCTTGGGAAATCAGAAGCCCAACATAATTTTTTTTTTAAAAAAAGAAAGACGATCAGGAAACTCAAATATTCTTCTTTAAAACCGAGTCCTATTAAAACTCTAATGTCAGAAGTCAAAGTAACTCATAGTTAGGTTTTGGTATACCTATTACCGTTTACTCTTGGAATTTGCTTAACGAAAAATTAAACCACACGCATATATAAATACAGATGTCTCCGCAGATATCTTATTCTTACATTAGAGTCGATCATGAGATTTGGTAAAGAGAAGATGATTTTGCAGAATATAGCTTCTTCGTCGATGATCTGTTTCCTTCTGTTGCTTCTTCTTCCAAGGTGAGTTTATTTTTATCTTCATGATATTTACGTTACGGTCAAACCTACACATTCACATATATAAACATCTATGTATGTGCACAAAGCTCACAAGTTTCTCTAATCTCATGCATATTTTCGTTTGTTTGTTTGGCAACAACTGTGATTTTTGTTTGTCGTTTTAAAAGATCATAGATTTTGACATAGAAAATTTGATTAACCAAAAAGTCTTTGAAGGTAATACAATTATTTGTTTTGTGTCTAATTAACACTAGAACTAAACCCTAATCTCTATCATCCGTCATAATTAACTCCGTTAGCTGTATATATGCAACTGCACCGAGCGTTTTCAATTCAATGCATTGACGTTATTTAGTTGTGATTATTGAACTCTTACAGGAATGGAATAAGTGCAAGAGCTCCAACAGTGCAGCAGATAAGAAGCAGACATGGAACTAGAGAGGTATATACAACATGTCTTTTGATCAATGATTATATATATGCTAAATAAATTATATAACCTTTTTCAGGTGGTAGTGGACAATGGGATTATCAGAGTCAGTTTCTCTAGTCCTCAAGGACTTATAACTAGCATCAAATACAAAGGAATCGATAATGTTCTTAACCCACGTGTCCGAACTCGAGGGTGATTATTTAGTATTCCATAAACTTTTTTTTTCACTTATATTGATTTTAGTATATAAAAGTAAGCCTGCTTAATTAATTCTGGTGTACTGTTAGGTATTGGGACATAACATGGCAAGGAGAAAACATTCGGGGCTTGGATGGGTAAGTAAATACTTAGTTTAAAATTTTGTCTGAAATTGTCAGTTGGACAAGTATTTAATAAAGCTAAACACATGTTTACAATCACAGAGCATGTATCTACTTTGCTCGGTTTAACAGTTTGTTTTTTTCAAAAAGAATATTTAATCTTCATAATTTATTAACTCTGTTTTTCATTGTTTATCAGAATTGAAGGAACCAACTTTAGAATTATAACTCAAAACGAAGAACAAGTGGAGATTTCATTCTCAAGAACATGGAATGGTGGTTCTAAACATATTCCACTAAATATAGATAAAAGGTATATTATACGAACAAATACGTCAGGAATCTACGCATACGGAGTCTTCGAGAGACTTTCCGAATGGCCAGAAGTCGAGATGGGTCAAGTTCGAATAGTATTCAAACTCAACACTGATAGGTATTTAATACGTTTTCATTATAAGAAAAATCAACGATGTTCATGTTATTTGTTTGATATACACAATTTTGTTTATATTTGGTGTTGTTTTTATATATTTGTAGATTCCGTTACATGGTGGTGGCAGATAATCGGCAAAGACAAATGCCAACTGACAATGACCGTGACATCCACCGTGGCCATGCCAAGGCTCTTGCTTACAAAGAGGCTGTACAATTGACTCGTCCTAATGACATTAGGTTCAAAAACCAGGTAACTATTTATATATGGAATTTTATTTTAAATATAATATAGGATGGATACGGGATAGAATTTTTTTTTAAAAAAGAAGTTATATGGTTCAGCAAATCGGATTGCTAATCTTAATTTGTTATTCCATACAAAATCTCTAATATTTGAATGTTTGAATTGAATGGTATATAGGTGGATGATAAATACCAGTACTCATGTGAGGTCAAGGACAACAAGGTGCATGGTTGGATCTCGACCAAGTCCCATGTCGGTTTCTGGCTCATCTCCCCGAGTGGCGAATACCGCTCGGGTGGACCTAGCAAGCAGGAGCTCACGTCTCACGTCGGTCCCACGGCCATCACCGTAAGGATTGATCCAGAACTACTTACTCTTAGATTTCAAAACTAATTAGAAAAACACGATTATAGTTTTTCTAAAATTTAATCAATCAATCTTAATAATGCAGAGCTTTACAAGCGGACATTATGTTGGTCGAGACATGGAGACAAGGTACAAAACTGATGAAGCGTGGAAAAAGGTCATGGGACCTGTTTTCATTTACTTAAACTCTGATTCTACTGGCAATAATCCACGACATTCATTATGGGAAGATGCTAAACGACAGGTTACTAATTTTGTTATAAGATATTGTTTTCTTATATTTGTATCTAATTTATTTACGTAACGTAAAGGAATGGACGTTAATTTCGTTATAATAATCTCCAGACTGAAGAGGAAGTTCAAGCCTGGCCGTATGATTTTGTAGCATCCTCTGACTTTCCTTCTCGTCAAGAAAGAGGAACTGTTACCGGTCGGCTCTTAGTCAACGACAGGTACATTACTTTTGAACAGTTATTTACTTTGACCTTTTACTAATATTTTTCTTTTGGTAAACGTTTTCAGATTCTTGACTCCGGCACAATCTGCATACATCGGTTTAGCACCGCCCGGAGAAGCTGGTTCATGGCAGACAAATACTAAGGTATATTATTACTACTCTTTGATGCATTTTCTTTAAATTCGATTTCACTTATTAAATTACACATATTGATCGTTATTATTATTTTTTTCCAGGGATATCAATTTTGGACACATACGAACGAAACCGGATATTTCACGATTGACAACGTTAGACCGGGAACTTACAATCTGTACGGATGGGTTCCCGGTTTTATCGAAGATTTTCAATACCAAAACCGTGTTGACATAGCTGCGGGTTCACAGATAAGTCTCGACAGAGTCGTGTTCAAGCCTCCGAGGAATGGTCCAACGCTGTGGGAGATTGGTGTACCGGATAGAACCGCTAGAGAATACTTTGTACCGGAACCATACAAGGATACAATGAATCCCTTATACCTAAACCACACTGATAAGTAAGCCTTCAATCCTCATGATCCCGGTTCCAACACCGGGTTTGGTTCTAACGATTCCGGTTTGCTTTTTGTTCCACAGGTTTAGGCAGTATGGGTTATGGCAACGATACACAGAGTTATATCCAAATCATGATCTCGTCTACACAGTTGGAGTTAGTAACTACAGTCAAGACTGGTTCTACGCTCATGTCACAAGGTAAAGATATTATATAATCAAAAAAGGTTTTCTAATCAGTCTTTTAACATTTGAATTCGATTCCTTTTATGCAGGAACATAGATAAGTCGACCTATGTACCAACGACATGGCAGATTGTGTTTCAACTTCCATACGTGAACTGGCGAGGTAGCTACACATTGCAACTAGCTTTAGCCTCGGCGGCACGAGCTAACTTACAAGTCCGGTTCAACAACGAATACTCAAGACCATTACTCTCAACGGGTAACATCGGAAGAGATAATGCTATAGCTAGACATGGAATCCATGGAGTCTATAGGCTCTACACCATCAATGTTCCTGGAAGGTTACTAAGAACCGGGACCAACACTATTTATCTACGTCAAGCTAAAGCGACGGGACCTTTCGAAGGTCTTATGTATGACTACATTCGTCTTGAAGCGCCTTCCAGAGCTTAGATTCACACACTAGTTCATATTTAGTTTTTATTTAATTATTTCTTTTACAAAATTGTTAGGAGAATAAATTTTGTACATACTTTTGAGATTTACTGATTATGATATTCTTTTTTTTTCTTTCTAAATAATGAAATTTTCATGGTTTATTATAGCATTATGAGATTTATAAGTGGTCAACTTTTTATATATTCATTGAAGCATGAATAAGAAAATGCCACCAGCAACCGATACATTAAGAGATTCAAACTCACCTTCCATGGGAATGCTCACAAGCTCACACACTTGTCTTGATTGCTCAGACAAACCGTGCCCTTCACTACCTAAGATCAAGCATAAAGGCTTGTCTGCTAAAGATTGAGCAAACTCTAAGGAAAGTTTGGAGACTGGTTTCTGAGTAGTAGTACTCGCTGGATGACCAGCCAATAGCTTCATCTGAAACTCACGTTGTAGAAGCTGAAGGTGGTTCCAGTTACCAGAAACTAATGGGAGTTGAAAGGAAGCACCTCGGCTTGCTCGCAGAGCTTTGTCGTTGAATGGATCACAACAACCAGGAAGCAGAAATGCTCCATCCTATTCAAAAAAACATTAACACAAAGATATAATGATGATTCTCATTAGCAGACTTGAGAAGATAAGGCTGATCATTTTTGGTACCCAATTAAAAGCCATAGCTGATCTGATTAACGTGCCAAGGTTCCCAGGGTCCTGCAAATGATCATTATTACACTCTAGAGGTATCAGAACAATCTAAGCAAGAGGAGATAGCTAAAACCTGTATGTTGTCAAGAACAAGAACCCGGTGAGCAGAAGGGAACCACTTCTCACAATCTCTTGTTATGATCATGTCTTCATCATCATCTTCCAGATCGATGAAGCTGCTAGGGATTCTCATCAAGGCAACGGCTTCAACAGATTCAGCAGACTGCACTCCGGAGAGTTTCTTCATCACTAAAGAACTAACTCGAACAATGCGTATACTTAGACTCTCTAACCCTAGTGGAATCTGAGCTTCCTCGTGGAGAAGAAGACAGTCAATCTCAGTGGCGACTCCTTGCTTGTTCGTTTGGAACAAACATACTTCCCTGTCATCAAAGTCATCTCCTTTAATTTCAATCAAACATTAAACAAAAAAAAAGGAGATTACTTTCTTCAACTACCTGATTGGGATAGCTCCGACGACGAGAACAGAGCCGTGAGCGTGGCGGTAAGAGGCGATTTGGCGGAGCTTCGAGCAGTGTTTGACAAAAGGGTTTGAAGTGCTGGTGATGGAATCCACGTGAGACGGTAACGAAACCATCTTCGCCGGAGATTTGTCTGTGAGATCATCGGGATGGTTAATCTGGATATGGGTTCGGGCTGATGAAGCTCGGAGCTTCGGAAGTGAGGTTTTGATTTCGAATGGAAGACGTGGGGACAGAGCTGGTGTAGCGAAAGCACATCCGCAATGCATTTTTTGTTGTCTTCTCCGGTGGTGAAGTCAGCGGAGAAGATGACTGTTCCTCCGGGGAAGCTACAGATAATCCATATTATGAATAAAAAGCCCATTATATTAAGGTCTTGGCCCAATAAGGGCCTTTATTTCTCGGCCTTCTTAAAACGATGCCAGTTGAACCGGACGTTAATGGAGCTTCATAAAGAGAGACTGGATTAAAAAATTTCCGTTTGACTTAATATTAGATATGGAGAAGATACTGGCGTTTATGTGTTAATGTTTAACATTCTTTTGTTAATAATAGTCTTAATAGAAGATGGAATGATAATATTTTGCTAAGATTAGGAGATTGATGAAGGTAAAAGCCATCTCAAAAGGTTCCAGGATCAAGTGATATAATACGTTTTTAGTTGGCATAGGGCAGTGATGATGGATGTATGATCGATGAGAATGTCTTTTACATACATAAGAGAGTTCATGAGTTTCTCGCTTTTCTCTGCCTAAAGCTGAACTTGTCCTCTTCTACTTCACGTTCCTCTTGCTTCTTCATCTTATTATATGTATATATAATATCATAAATTATAAATAAAAATATATATATGCTGTCATGTTAAGCAGTTACATGCATATGAATATTATCAGTTATCAAGCAAATTGTTATGTTGAAAATGACTACAAGAGGGGAAACTTAATATTACTAATTTGTAATTCATCCATAGCTTCTGAAAGCTAGCTACAATATTAGAGACTAGCAATGGTAATGACATTGAGAATTGAATGAGTTAGGGCATAGAATTATTAGGATTATGGTACCAACTTCCCAAATTAACCTCACGATCATCATTGTTTTCATTGATGCCACAAGCTGCTGCTCCTCCCATGGCGGATCTATCGAAAGCCCACTCCGTTGTCGCCGTCGAAGGAGTAAGTAGCTCAGCGTTATGAAACATAACCGGTGGAGAATCTTGTTGAAACATGGAAGCGATGAGCCTCTGTTGCTGAAGCTTCTGGTGCAAGTCTTGGTTTAAAGAACTCAAAGACTCGATAGAAGAAGATGCAAGATTGTAGTTAGGATCTAACGGAAACATGTAGCCGGAGAATCCACCTGAAAACGCCATTGCAGGAGGGTCTATATGTGCTCTGTTCATACGAAACCCATCAGCAAGCTCGTGATACGACAATGGCGCCGCAATCGGAGGAGGAGAAGACATGACTTGGAGGCTAGAAGGCTTGTTCTTGTTTCTGGTTGAGCCACCGATGGGGACGTTACGTAGGGCTCCGCCACGTGTCCAGTAACGGCGACAGTTTTTGCAGTAGTGACGTGGCTGAGATAAGCTGTAGTTGTTGTAGTAACAGAACTTGGTGTTGACGGAATCACACCTCGGACACTTAAGTACCGGCTGCGCCGCCGGAGATGGTCCCATGCGACTGATCTGATGTGGTGGCTTCTTGATCCTCAGTGGTTTGAAGCTGGTGGTGTGGCTCTGATGGGATGAAGGCATCATGAATTCTTAAGGAGAGATGATGCAATATAGGGGCAAGAGTGAGAGAGAGACTCGGGTCTTGTGATTTTTATGAATCTTCATGTGTATATATATACATGAACACACAGATGTATATAAAATTGTTGTGACATGCATGCCTATTACATCATATTATTTAAATATTCTTTTCTAAAGTTTCCAATACAAACATGTAAAACCAAGTGTATAGTCTATTCAAAAATGGTTACAACTTACAAGTGTGTAGTCTATTTAAATTTGGTTACAACTTAAGTGTATACTTAAAACCAAGTTCACGTAACTAAGTAAAATTACATAGATGAGTCTCTGCTGAATGTTATACTATTCGTTTTTTCTCATCAAACGGTTGATCTTAATGTTATACCATTCAAAGACGAATAGCATTCGTTATTATTAATTAATAATACACTAGATCATGACCCGCTCGACCGAGCGGGAGTCAATTTTCTTTTTTATCTTTGTTCTTACTAAATGTTATATATGATCGCAATGTGTATTAATATAAAATTTTGATAAATAACAATGTGTACTAATGTGTTTAAATAAGCAATGTGTTTAATTACTAAATCTGATTTTTAAAATTTATGATAACGTAAAGTAGATTTTTTATATTATTTAAAATTTATAGTGCTATATATTTTGTATTTTCAACATTTATCATACAAAACTTACATTGGGGTATTATTTATATGAAAATATGTGTAACATAATATATTTATATATTATATAAACATATGCACATCCGCACGGGTTTTATTTTTAAAATATATTCTATATTGTTTAGTTTTATGTAGTATCGAGTTTGTATAATTCAATTTTTTGTTTAAAGAACAATATCAAAACTTTCTTTCGTATGTAAAAATAACACTTTGCAAGCGCGAGTTGTGTTTTTTATTGTAACACAAAATTTTATATAAAACTTATGTTTTTTGTACATTACGAAATTTAATTTTTTAAAATAATTATTACGTAATTTCAAAGTGAATTTTATCTCTAAAGTCTAATATATTTTGTGTGTAATGGTTCAAAGCGTTTTCAATATATATTATATTTCAGTTTGGTTTGTTTTTAGTATTATTGTATAAGTATAATACTATACAATATTACTATTTTCTATACAATATATGAAGCTATGTGTTATTTGTTTTAGAAAGTAGATTAGGCCCAACGTAGTTATAAGAATAGTCATAAAGAATCTTTATGTATATGTCTATGACTTATCTACCTAATGTTATTAGTACTAATAAAATTAATATGGCCAATGAAAGTATACTGATCAATTTAAAATGAATTGTATAGGGTAATTATAGTACAATTAATATTTTTAATATTCTTAGTATATATCTTATCTAAATCGACATGTAATAAATGTAAAAATCATATATGGAATATAGACAAAAAGAAGAACTGTATTTAAAGAAATACATCAATGCAAAATTAGACTATGGTACGTATTATATATAAAGAATGTGACATTTAATTTAAATATATGAGGTACACTTTTAAAAATCCACCTAGAAAAAGTTGTAATGTTCCTGTTTTAATAAGATAGATAGTTTTAAATATTAGACATAAGCGGTGATAGCGATTGATGCGGTTTAACAGCAAGGACCTCTCAATTCATATGTGTCACCGTTCACTTGTTTGTACCACACGATCAGATTTGTCTTTTCTTTATTTCAATAAAGCATATATACAAACGACAATTGTGAAGTTACTTGTATCCACCTCATTGGTTAACTTCTCTACCACGATTAGACTTGTTATGTGAATCTATTTGTCAAAGAGATACTGAGGCTGATCTTCGGTTGATAAATTCACCATTCCCAGTTATCTAATAACATCATTCTAAGAGTTTACACAAATACATGTATACCTATGGTTACATATACACATTGTTCAATGTGGGATAACTCATTCCGTCGAGGATAGTTTACCTTGAAGGGGGTTGAATCATTTGTATGTATCACTCATGATTATGAAAATATCTCTTATAGTAGTATACTATGAAGGACAAGATAATGTCAATCTAGGGAAGAGAGAAGTGAGGTAAAAGGTACGAGGTAAAAGAAAGAGAAGCCATATCAAGGAGTGGAGTGCTTCGCATTGGGAACAAACTCGAACTTCACTGTCTCCTCTCTTGCTGGAAGCAAACAATACACAAGTCGTACACTTCATTTATTATCCTCTTTGACTTTTCACTTACATTGTTCCTCCATCCAATATGATTATATATTGATTTTCTTATATGTATAACTATTAGACTAGATGGTTTCCAATCTAAAAATTTACGACAACCATATCAATCGCAAACTAATAGCGCCACATATGTATCTTCAACTAATAGAACAAATGATTTTTTTTATGTTACCCATTCAGTTTCAGTTTAATTGTCATTGTACAATAATTTTTTTTATTTTAAAATAAATATCGTTTTACAATTTCAATTAAAAAATTATCAATAATATTTTCCAGTTTATTTTTATATTGGTTAAAATATGATTACATACATAGATAACAATGTTTTTGTTTTAAAAATATGCAAAATATAATATTTTCATAATCTATGTGTAGAAACTTATATAACAATTAATATAAAAAGTATGAAATATAAAATAGGCAATAAATTCCAGAACAAATATGTAAGTAGCTAATATTATTAATCTATTATACATGTCTCGATCAGTACAAAAAAAATGTTTCGAACGAAAAAGAAAAAAATATACTCTATTTTGACTGGTGACCATTCTGGAATCAAGAGGAACAAATAAAAAAGAAATATAAAGAAATGAAATTATAAAAATAAAAAGAAATTGTTGTTTCATTTTAAATTTTATAAGAAATAATTTTATTTTTCTACAAAAAAAAGAATGACAGAAAAAAAATATTCACATATTTTCTTCCTCGTCCTTTTTTTGGTCACCATTTAAATGCCCAGTGACAACTTTCAGACGAGATGTTACTTGTTATAAGGATAAAAGGCCTTTCGACTGAAGGTGTAGTAATGGGCCCTTAATTGGGCTAAACCTTTTTCTTCTTAATTAATCTTGGGTCCTTCGTTAAAAAAGACTGAAGGTATATTTAAAACGTGTTTTTCTTTCCAATATGTCGTTCTTCGAGAATTCGAGTCTATATAAATTTCAAATTCAGAGCGTAACTAAAAATCCATAAAAGATTATGGACCTCGTTAAACCACGTATTAATTATTCTTTTCCCACTCTCACGTGGTTCCCATCTTCTACACCGACAAGTCTGTACGCCAGAGCAGCTACGAGCGTTTAGGAAGGCCTATTTTCCCATTTTATTCGTATAAATTAAACTGAATAAGTTTAAAAGAACAAACCTCATTAGTTACTTCAATATGATTTTATCGTTGTCTTGTATTGCGTGCCGGTTCTTGTTGTCTATATCAAATAGTTGAGCTATGTCTTCCAATCGTATTTGCTTTGCTCCCATATAGTTCGTTCACATAACATACTCCTAACTAAAACGGTTTACACTGTTCAGATACATGCACTTGAATAGTACTCCAAAATTGTTTTCTTTCCCAGCCTAAACCTATAGTTCGAATTTAACTTTCCCAAAAAATCTTACTAATATAGCTAGCACATAATAAAATTCAAGTTGTTTCAGTTGAAAATCACAGTAGTAGATACAGACTAAGCCTTCACCAAACAAACTCGGAACTTATTAGACAAACTAAACAAGGAAAAAAAAACGTTTTCAGGGAATTAATTAAGTTTTTATGCTTTATAATTAAGGAATAGGATTCAATGTGTTGGCAACCTCAATCACAAATCCCCACAATAATAAGGCTAGGTTCTCTCAAGTTGTTGACACATCAGACTTTTAGAGTGTTGAGAAATGGACATGTCATTAACTGAAAAAAACATTGAAAACCAGTTATAACATTTAGTTTGTCCATGTCATTGCCACTGTGTTCAACTCTTCTTCTTCATTCATTACGGTCTTCGACTTTTCCGAGGTTTACGAAAAAAAAAGTAAAATCAAATGAGTTTCTTCTCTCTCTCTCTCTATGTTTCACAGCTACTGCAACAGATCAGTCTTCATTGCTGCAAAGTCTCCTCCTCACGCCATAACAAAAACAAATAAAGAAATGTTGTTGGGTTCGGTCATGCCTTTTGTCAAGTATCATGCTTATTGTCACCGATACCTTCTTCTTCTTCTTCTTCCACCTCGCCACAATTTCATTTCCTTAGATGTAGAAACGGACACCTCTTCTTCCTCCTCCTCCTCTTCCAATGTGTTTGAACCCATTGAGAAACCCATCTTTGAGCTCATAAGCGACGCGATTGATTCAATATAGAAAGAGACCGACTTGGTTGTGATTACGGACACAGATTCAACCGATTCGGGTCGGGTCCGGGTTGACCCGGTTCATGAAACCGAAGAATCCACCGTGAGCGATGCAGTAGTATCTCCACCACCGAAGAAAAAGCTAATCGAACAGATGGGTCTCCGTCTCTCCTTGGTCCACTGCTCAAAGCAATCGGCTTTCAATTCAATTTGATGACCAGCCTCGTAAAGTCTCCTCCTTTCGATCCCTTCACCACGTTCAAGCTCGCCAGACGATTCTTACTGACGCAAGTTTCCGTCTTTAGTGAAATTTTATTTCCAACTCTTAAGCTGAGTGGGTTTAAAGATACCAAACGTACGGTGAACGTTGCGTGCAAGTTCGGATGGGGTTTGTTTAGGGCCTTTTATGTTGGCGTTTTGCTGTATGGTCTCCCTCAATCTAGACCGGCTCTCTCAAACCGCTGGGGTTTTTCTGTCAAAGCAGATCGACTTGTACTTGGGAGATGGATACATCCGCCTTTCTCACCATGAACGGAGATCTAATGGAGTAAAGAGTTGAATTGTGATATGGATTGTATTTTGGTCTCTCCTCCAAACGATAAGGGAAGAAGAAAGTGATAATGATAGATACGCTCTTGTCAGAAACTTGAAAGCACATGATTTTTTATTGTTAAGTGATATCATGTAGTGGATCATTGTGTAAAATGGTATGAAGGTTTAAGGGTGAAGATGTTGGAGTTGCGCTCATCTCTTAAAATGGGTACATTATCGTGTAAAATGGTACGAAGGATTACCGGCATTTGTTTTTTTCTTTTGTTATGTTACAGCACTTTCATGGATAGTCTTAGAAAGAAGTTATCTGCTCTGGTTTCGTATCTTCTTTCCCTCTATGGTGATGCTTCAAGATAGATTTGAAAGCGGGCAAAAATCGTTTTCAGTTTCTCATCCAGTCAGAATTTGTTGGCACCAGTGTGAAAGAAGCTGTAGCGACTGTGAGAAACGGCACGAGTTATGTGAAGTGTAGAAATTTCTGATACTAGATTCTTTTATTATGAGTGATTAGTTGGTTAAAATCTCCGTGAAGTAGATCTTGTATAACAAAAACATGGAAAAAAAAATATATATATAACACCAATATGTATTAAGTGGCGATAGAGCATGTAGATAACACAAGTTCTTTATTTAGTCTCTTTCTAGAGAGTTGATATTGATAGAAAAATAAAGTTAGTAGAAAGGCACATATACTTGATAAATGAATGTTTTGTTCTTATTAAGATTTTACCATCGTTTATTGGTTTGTTGAGCCAATAGCATGTAGTATTATAAAGTCCAACAATTATTTAGCTAATTAGAAATAGACGAAGATGGTGGAGGTGTATAGATTTGCGAAGATATGTGTTTGGGGGAAAGGAAGTGAAAGGAAGCATCATGGTTAATAAAGTACTTCACAGACTACAAATGTTAAATCCTATTTCGGGTTTAAATATTCACCCTTTCTAACATTTATTTGTGTGTTGCATATTCACAGAATCTCTCAACCATTAAAATTACAAAGAAAAAGACAATATGAGAGGACACAAATGTAGAACAAATAAGTTTTAAAAGGTTATAAGAAGTAACACTTTAGAAAATTTGCATAGGCCATGAAAGACTCATCATAATCGGATAAAGTAGAGGAATTTTAGTTTTTTTTTAAATAGAGCAATTTAATTGTCGGGATCTAATTCGGTATTCAAACAATAAAAACTTAAAAAAAACTTGGAGAAAGAAACAGCATAAGTATATCGTTTGGAATGATTTAGTTTAAGTTCATCCTAAAACATGTTCAAGTAAAAGACATGGAGGATTTTATGAATTAAAGTTACATATTCATGTTGCATAACTTGGAAGAAACAAACATACACAAAAGTCAGTGATATTCTTTTATTTTGAAGGTTTAACAATTTAAATGAAAATTTTTTTTTTAAGAAAACAATTTAGAAGCAAATACAATAAAGCATATACAGGAAAAATTCTATAAACTAATATCTGATTAATTAATAAATACATATTAATAAATTTATCGATTCTTAATTGGTTTTGTTAAAATATGACATATATCAATAAACTATTAAGATAATAATTGTTAGAAAACTCTATGTAAATATAGAGTCATATTAAAATAATAATTTTTATATATAATGCTAATAATAAATTTTATTACTTCTTTATATTGATAAGGGGTATATTTTTGTTTTTTTAAGGTTTCATATTATTTAATAAAATTAAAACTAAAATACATTTAAATTGTATGATGCATATTTCATATCTCTATAATATTATTTGAGAAGTCAGTTTCCTATGTGTCGCACTCACATTAGTTCTCACGATGGTTGATTACAATGATATCCTTAATGAATCAAATATGTCTAATTACCTTATTAAAAATATTTATGTTTTCCTTTTTATTGTTGTTTCCTTTTCTTTATATAATAAAGAGAATTTAAAATATCTTAAAACGAAAAATATATATTAATATAATATGATTCATTAAAAGTAAAGTTTACAAAATAATCTTTTGTTTCAAAGTAAAGAAATAATCTTCCATTAAAAGAAGATAATCTTGAACAAATAATATATTTTTAAAGTAATAGGCATTTTATTTTAAATCAATCTATTTTTATAGTTATTAGAAAAATAATTTAAATAACAGAAATAAGATATTTAATAAATAATCAATATTATTCTTTTTAGTTTAACTTAAGTTTCTTTTTTTCTATTTTTGATATAATTTCTATAACAATATACATCATAAAATTTGAAACGAAAATATTTTTATATATAATGTGATTTCATAAAAGAGTTTACGAAAATAAACTTGGCATTAAAGTAAAATAAATCTCTTTTAAAATTTATCAGTTATGTTCTTATACTACTTTGTACTGATCATCACTTTATTTTTTTCTGGTTTTAGTTGCAAATTAACATATAACCATTTCTTTTTCAAAATCAAAAGTGTACTTACACATTCTAAGATGAATATCCAGACTAATACAATGAATACAATTAGTTCAATTTTGTTGAATTCGATTAAAAATAGTTGTACTTTACTCTGAAGAAATATATGTAACACAATATATCCACAAAATAAGTAATTAGACCAATCCAATTTTATTTAAATCTAAAATCAAAATTTAGCAAAAACTAATATATTATAATTTATAGTAATATTTTCTTATTTTATACATATAAATTATAAAATGTCCGTACATAGATAAATCAATACAAAATTCTCAATAATAATATACATTTATTACCAAAAAAATTCAATTAAGCTTGATTTTGTATTATTTATATATATGCATGATGTTTGAAAAGATTATTGTTGCTATTTTCATTGATGTAACTTTGAATCAATTAATAGTTAATTTTTACTATTTGATTCTCAAAACAACATTGATTAAATTATAGATATCTTAATTAAATATATATATATACAAATCTAAGACAAGAATGAATTAAATGAAATGAAAAATAAATCAAAACTGTAAAATGTAGAACAAAAATATTACTATTGAATTAGAAAAGTACATGTTATCCAATACATCCGAATAATAACCAAATAGATAAGATATTATATATTCAAAAGCATACAGATATTTTGTAAAATATTTATATTAGAGTTAGCTATAATTTGAAATATTATGTTACAGTTTCACAGTATAAAGTAAATTAACTAAATTAACAAAATTAAATTATTTGATTAAAAAGTAAAATAAAATCCCGCTGCGTAGCGCGGGCAATTACCTAGTAATTAATTAAGGAGTAGGCCTCAATGTGTTGGCAACATCAATCACAAAACGGTATCTAACGTTCCCCTTCTCGAGGCGTTCCATGGCAGTGTTGACATAATCCGCAGAGATAAGCTCAATATCTGCCGTTATGTTGTGTTTACCGGCAAAATCAACCATCTCTTGAGATTCCTTTATCCCTCCTGTCATACTTCCCACCACCGTCTTCTTCCCTGTATGTGAAACGGAAGCGTTTGTCTAAAAAATAGTAATGATGGGAGATAATGGTCAAAGACGAAATATAGGCTCTTACCTAAGATGAGAGGCAGAACCGGAAGCTCAAGTGGTTTGTCGGGTGCACCAACCATAATAAGTTTTCCCTTATATTTTAGCAAACCAAGAAGCGGAAGAATCGGATGAGTTGCAGATACGGTATCAATAATACCATCCATAGTCCCCATTGAATCCTTCATCTGTTCCGGGTCACGGCTCACCAGGAACAGATCCGCACCAAGCCGGTTAATCGCATCGTCTCTCTTACTATCTGACGTACTAATAACGGTAACCTTAGTACCCATAGCCTTGGCAAATTTCACTGCTATATGACCTAAACCGCCTAGTCCCACCACACCAATGTGGATTCCTGGCTTGTCTAGTCTGTGATACTTCATCGGTGAATAAACTGAGACCCCAGCACAGAGAAGTGGTGCGGCAGCGTCTAACGGGAGATTTTCAGGAATGCGGATGATGTAATCCTCTTCACAAACCATGTGGTCAGAGTAACCACCATGGGTCATGGTGTCATCGTAGTACTTGCCTCCGGACGTTATGATCATTTTTGGACAGAAGTTCTCTTGGTCATCGGTGCAGATATCACATGACCGGCACGAGCTGAGCATATAACCAACTCCGACTTTGTCTCCGGCTTTGAATTTAGTCACTTTGGCTCCGACTTCAATAACCACGCCAACAATCTCATGCCTGAAACAATTTAATTCTAATTTAATGATCATTACATATTTTCTTTTTCCTGGTTCAAACCGAGATTTTCTTATTAATTATGGAATTTTGTTCTTATTAATTAACATCTTTAATGGATAAGCTAATAACACTATTTTCTGTTCACCATAAGACAACTATACAAAACAAGATCGAGTAGTGTCTGGAAAAGTTTGTGTCCAGGCATCAAAATTTATAACTAAAGTTAACATGTCTCATCTCATCCGGTGCAATATACAAAAGTACTCAAATCGTCCAAAACCCAGCATTAGGTTTGCTGGGTTTACTAATTTTATTTCAATAAAATCTGGTATTAGTTCAAAAATAAAATCTGATATTAGTCGACGATTACATTTGAGTATGAAAGTGGTGTTTCTTACCCGGGGACGAGAGGGTAAGTAGTAAATCCCCACTCGTTTTTGGCCATACATACATCAGTGTGGCAAATTCCACAGAACAACACTCTGAACCTCACATCTTTCTCTCCCGTCTCCCTATACATTAATTCCACCAAAACTTATTCTTATTCACATAAGAAAATAATTAGGTTAATACTTTTTATAGAAATTACGTAATCCATTAAGAAGAAAACTGGAACCTTCTTGAGAAACGGAAAGGCGAGAGAACTCCGGATTCGTCTTTCGCGGCCAACCCGAACGCCTCCCTCTCAAAAACCTTCCCCATGATTGATAAACAACAAGAGAATAGAACTTGGTTTTTTTGTACTAACTGAGAAGTGTAGAGATAATGAGGCGAGACACAGGTTTAATATAGGAGAAGCCTGCAGAACCAATGCTAAGAGGAGTGAGGACCATTGCCGGTATGTCATTATTTATACCGGCCATATATATACACGAAAAACCAATAATTTTCAAAAAACTATTAATGTTATCATATTGAACAAAATATGCTTACCGAGAGTTATACTTCTACACCCCATAGTGAAAATTTCATAATAAAGAAGTTCTACTATATGATTTTTTTTTTGTATTCGAGTAGATTCGCAAGAATCGCAACATAGTTGAAAATTTTCAACTGAACATGATGTGTTTTTTATATATAAAAGGCTTGTAAGAAACAAATATATTAGTCATAAAACTCATATTTTTGGCGGTAAGAAAAGCTTAGATTTTTAAATTTTTGGGTTTTGTCGTACAAAGGCAAAGATAAAAAGTCTTTAAAACAATTGAAGCCTAACTCATTTAACTACATTACTAATGTCACAAGACGCGACATGGAAAATTTAAGGTCAGTATGGTTGCCCGTATCAACTGTCAACAATTAGTCCAAAAAAAACTTTGAAAGTTATATTCATAACTAACTTAATCCATACGTGGGAAATGTTCAACCACATATATTATAGGCAATTTTCATGCAGGATCAGTTCACTCTGACAAGTCATGTGGTGGACCATTCCGAGTTAGGAGTCCACATGATATATGATATATCAATATACAATGCGAAGACTACGAGACAAATTGTTCTTTTCTATATTTTCATATAAATTTAATTAACAAGAAGTCAAATAAAAGTGAGAAAAACAGGATAGAAGATAGACACTAAACCCATCACTTCAGTAAAAATGATATTGTCTCATGTTGCTAAAAAATGATCTTGTCTCAGCAAGAAGTCAAAATACAGAAGACAAAAAACAACAGGGTATAATAGATATGAAACCCACTAGTTAAATAATGATAGTTGTGTGATATGAAACCCACTACTTCAATAACAAAGGGATTGTGGAATATATGGGAATCATGATCATATCTCTAACCATGTTGTTCATATACAGATCACATCTAAAGTTTTAAAATAAAAATAATAATATATAATAATATATAACTAGATCTTGACCCGCGCTTTGGAAGCGCGGAATATTTTACGATGAAAATTCACTAATAACTTAACAAATATTTTGGTAATTTTTAAAGAGTGTGTATTTCAAATATTTTTGTATTTAAATCAGTGTTTTTAAATTCAACCCGATTGTGATTATACCGGTTAATTCGGCGATCTGACAATTCAATTTAAGTTTTTAAAAAATTCATATTAAAAAATCACTAAAACCTGAGACTAACCGATTAAACTGATGGATGACCGATATATAATCTAAGTTGATTTAAATTGTAATATTTTCATAATTTGTAATCTTATAATCCAAAATTTAAAGCTCATTATTTTGCAATTTATGAAATTATGACGTTTCTAGAAAATTTTAAAGAGAAAATGATAGATATAAAATAACTAAAATTAATTATTGTATTGTTTGGAAACATTGATAGTAGTATAAAAATATATTGTTTGGAAACATTAATAGTAGTATAAAGAAATAAGTATATTATTTGAAAACATGGATAGTAGTATAAAAGTATAAAGAAAGGAACATTAGTGATTTAATGTATGTTTAACTATAAAGTATAAAAGTGTATTTAATTTAAAAACTTACAAAATAAATGTTAGGTCCAACAGAATGTTTCTGTTTTAATAAGATAAGATAACTAACCAAATTATTTGAAACATCCTAGCTTATGAAAATCAAACCTTTCGTTTTCGTCCTAGTGACAATCACTTGAATTACATTCATTTGATTAAATTCAGTTTATTTGGAAAACAAATGCTCCCATTTTGAGACTGTGATTACAATCCAAACTAATGACATGGAGTAAACATAAAAGATCGAGTTTAAGATCGAGTAACAGCCAAAGTGTTCGCAATGTCAATGACAAAACGATATCTAACATCTCCCTTTGCAAGTCTATCCATGGCGGTGTTCACATACTCCATGGATATGGTCTCAATCTCTGCTTTTATTCCATGCTCAGCGGCAAAATTAATCATCTCTTGCGTCTCTTTGATTCCTCCAATAGCACTTCCCGCAATTGATTTCCGTCCTGTTAAATCACGGCTTTTTTTATTTTAATGTTCTAAAGGCTGAATAAACATATGAATATAGTGGCTACTCGTTAGGGTTATACGCATACCCAGGATTAAGGAAAATGCATGTAGATCAAATGGCTTCTCCATTGCACCGAGTAGAACAAGTTTACCGTTGGGTTTGAGTAGTCCAACTAATGGTAAAATCGGATGTGATGCAGAAACCGTATCGATTATACCATCCATAGTTCCCATTGCACCCTGACATAATATAAACTCACTAATTAAAGCTCGATATAAGTATTACATTAAAACTAATAGTTTTTATGTTTTACCTGCATTTGGTCTTCATCAGTACTGACCAAGAACCCATCAGCTCCAAAATTTTCAAGAGCATCCTTAGATTTCCCAGCTGTCGAACTAACCACCGTGACTTTACTCCCAAATGCTTTAGCAAACCTCACCCCAATGTGTCCGAGACCCCCTAGCCCCACGATTCCGACATGTTTCCCCGGTCCGGCCAGTCCAAAGTACTTCATAGGACTATACATCGAGATGCCTATATATAATAGATAAACAACATTTACGTATCACCTTACAAAGATTACACAAATTTAGAAACAGTTTAGATCAATAAAATGTGTGTACTTTGAATATAGAAATGAAAATATCATTATATATTTTTGGTATCTGAAATAAGTATATCGAATTCATACGGACCAATAAGTCTACAAGATGTACATAATGCGGATCAATAATATAATGATTTAGTGATCTTCCAAATGAAACGTAACTATTTTGAACTGATATATACCTGCACAAAGCAAAGGTGCGGCCGAAGCGAGAGGCAACGGGTGCGGGATTTTGACGGCGTAACGTTCGTCGACAACGATGTGATCAGAGTATCCACCATAGTTAACCGTTCCGTCGTAGTGAACTCCGTTATAGGTTGCGACTGCTTTAGTGCAGTAGTTTTCTTGATCTTCACGGCAGCTCTCGCACGTGCGACATGAATCTACAATGCATCCCACACCGATTTTGTCTCCAATATTGAATTTACTCACTTTCCTCCCTATCTCAGTCACTTCTCCGACGATCTCGTGACTACAATATACAATCACACGTTTGTGTATATCTTACAATGATATGAAACATTGCATGTTATTTTAGGCAAAAAAAACATTGCATGTTATTGAAAGAGCATTTATTTTGTTACGAGAATTAAAATAATACTCAAAAGATCACAAACAGTAATACAGTATGATCTTTATAAATAAGACTGTAGTCATTCTTTTTTTTAAAGTTTGGTCAGATCAGTTTTACCATGATATGACGAATTTCTCGTTTAGTGAATTTTTTTTTGGGTCAAGTTTTCATACTTTTTTTATTTCTTCTTCCCAAACGAAATACCATTACTTTTTTTTTTGAAATACCATTACTTGTTTAGTTCTATCATCTTATTTGAATTATTATTATTATATATATATATACACACTTTCAAACTAAAATGCTGAAAAAGTTGACAATAAGAAAAGTGATAGAATTTCATTTTGATCGTTTTTGTTGAAGTTCCATATCGACAATATTCATATTCATTTATAATAGTCACTATATCTTAATCGTTTATCAGAACAAAAATAGAGAGAGAGAGTGTGTAAGCTTATAAGTCAACTTGACAAAAGAAGAAAGGCTAGTACTAATAGTCAACTCGAAGTAATGGTGGTAGTAATGGAGGTGAGTGCTCATTTTGGCAAAACTCATGTGAGAGTGATAATTGATTTACCTAACTAATAATTTTTAATTTAGCCAAATGAAAAAAGCTAGGTAAGTGCTCCACTATAAAAAGTGGGCAAACAGAAAATCGCCACATTTAATTCCACTCAATTATTATTTGTTCTCTAATAAGTAATTTTACCAGCCAAATCGACTATTTTAGTATTTTCTGAAACACATGGCAAAATAGTATATCACCAATACCCAATACACTTTTGATTAGTAAACTATAATCCAGGTTAAACTAAGCAATTCATAAAGATAAACCTACAAAAGTAAAGTTTACCTGTATATTTTCAACATTATGAACCAAACAAGAGGCTCTTGGTATAATCATAAACTATTGAAACTACTATAAACCAAACTTTGGCTTTCTTGACAAGTGTTTCTCGATCAAATTATTTATTGCTAAATGTCCAAAATTCAAATATGTGGATTTACTGGGAAATTAATCTTGAAAAAAAAACACTACTGGACTATATAGACGCTTGATTTTAACGCAGTGATAATTTGTTATATCTAAAGAATCTATAAATAATTAGATTTTGAGAAGAAGAAAGACAAGAAATTGCGTACCCAGGAACTAAAGGGTAAATAGAGGAATGCCATTCGTTCTTGAGACAATGGAGATCACTATGACATACTCCACAGTATAACACCTTCACTCTCACGTCTTCTTCTCCTGTTTCTCTGCGCATATATCATCATGTAACAACTTCACCATCAAAGTTACATTAATCATTTATCATGTAACATCATCATCATCAGTACTCATTCATCTTACCTTCTAGAAAAGACAAAGGGAGAGAGATGGCCTGAGGAGTCCCTTGCGGCCCAACCCAACGCCTCTACGCTCTGATATTTCTTTCCTAATCTCTCCATCTCACTCTTTTTCTCTCTCTAATTTCGAGCAATTAACAAGGGACCAGATAACCTACCTATCTTAATTATATATATGGGAATAAATAGGATCTAAACGTTGTCGTTTATTCGAGAACTATTGTTTTGACTTTCGGTATGACACATGATCAAAGCATGTACTAAATTTTTTGACCCAAAAAAAAAGCATGTACTAAATTTTAATAGAATTCTACATGAGTCATTCATTTTTTTACCTTTCATTTCTTTGAACAACTTTTCTTACTTTTCATTTTTTTGAAGTACTTTTTTTTACATTTCATATATGTACTTCTTCCCAGATATATCTAAGAATATAAAATTATTATACATTTAGATATACTACCATGATTATTAGTGTTGTACTCTCTCCATTTCATAAAATTACATATTCTAGAGAAAAACTTTGTTTCAAAAAGATCTATTTTTTTTTTTACATTTTCAATGTATATTTTATTTATTAATTGTAAACTTCGAAAAATTTAATTGCACTTATTTGATTTTTATTGGTTTAAAATTATAGGAAAAAAATAATCACAAAAAATTATACATATATAAAAGAAATTTAATATGTTTTATTAATATGTGCGAAAAATCTAAAATATGTAACATTTTGAAATGGAGGGAGTACTATTTATCTGTTAAAAGATCGCATATATAGTGTTACTTGAGGGACACACACGATTGTTCGAATTTGAATAAGTTATCACTAGCCCTTAGCAATTTTACATGAGCATTGATAATGTGCGTTAGTATGTATAACGCTTGAATTCCATGTTTACCGATCGCAATATCACAACCTATTAACCCGATCATGAAAATAGGATTGGGTTTAGCTTCCTTACTGAAACAAATCCAGTCTGTGTTATATTGAATACGCTTTCCCACGTCGTTGCTTTATATGTCTCATTTCCACTCACTGTCACTAGGAAGTGGGCTCGCAAGTAGTATGTCATAATGTGGGCTCGCAAGTGTATATTATTGGACTTTTCTGTTGTGGACTTGTGGGCTCCCAACTAGTAGTATGTCATAAGATCATTCTTCGTTAAAAATTGAAATATATCATTTACGTGTAAATATTTTTAAACGTTTCCATCCGAAGTAAACAGACGAAGTTATCTAGGTTACATTGATTGGAGACTTGGGTAGAAGCACAGAGAACACTATCGAGGGATTACTAAGTTTAGGCTTCAGGGTTTCTGGGCCTTAAGACTAATAAGGGAAGTTCGTACGTTGCATCGAGTCTTGGCACTAGTCCATAGAGATTATGCAAATAATCGGTAAATATTACATAGATATAGTATATATAACCTATGTGTGTGTGTGTGTGTGTGTCTGTAAATGAACACTTCGTATATATATTTTATGGTCTGCCTCGTTGGATTTAATCATATATGTAATTTTATAGCCTGTTTTCATGTAAATACAAGAATGGTCGTTATACCACAACCAAAATTTAAATTCGTTGTAATCAACATAGTTAGAAAATAGTTAATACTTCAGCTAGTCTTATAATCTTATTCATACATTCGAAACTGGACATACTTAAAATTTCTGAACACAAATAATAATCTAAGATCTTAGTCTATAAATGTATTAAATAAGAAGGCAATTACAAAACTAATCCAGAAATAAATATAATAATAAATAAAATTTATAAATTAATTATCTAT